>NW_026115128.1:1212982-1282069 GCF_025201925.1 Gopherus flavomarginatus
GAGCCCCTTATCTCTCCCAGCATATCCATCACCCCCCTACTAGCCACTGACTGATACAGGAGATGGAGCCCCTAGCAGGGTCCAGGGAGAGCTCGCTGGTAGGATGCCCAACACCCTCCTCATTGTGAGGAGTGGGATATGAAGGGAGAGGCAGCTCCAATAAGCCTGACTCATGGGTGTCCCCTTTATATCTCACAGCAGCTGATGGTTAATGAGGTCAGGCTCCAGCACTAGGAGTCTGGTCAGTTTGACTAGCTCCATGTAGGTGAGTTATTTTCTCTCTTCACAAATTAGGGCATTTCCACCTCCAAACCTCCTGGGTCTGTTCCTAGAATCTAGGCCACTTAGTAAATAACTCCCAGCAGGTCTGCCACACCCTGGCCTCCTCCTTTCCCCACGCTGTGAATTTCCTGCCCCGCTCCAACCTCCAAACCAGACTCTGCAAACCTTCCCACCTCTGGTGTATTTGCTCTCCCTTTCCTCCAGCAGGAACCCACCAGCAACCCCCCGATAATCTCTACCTGGACTGACTCCACTGCAGCCATTTCTCTTCCCTGTCCCACGCCAGGCTGGGATGAGCTGGAGCAAAACATTCTGCAGCCTGTCTGGGGGAGAAGGGCAGTTGTGGGCGTTTCAGAACCGGTTTTAGTTAATTTCACATCACAATTCCCCCAGGCCCTTTCCCTGCAGACAGACACCCTAGATTCTGTCATGCTGGGAAATGCTCAATCTGTTTATTACAATTTAGACCTGGCCCCTCCTGCCAGGCTAAGTCCACAGACACATTTTTAACCTCCCTTCTCTCTCCCCTCACCCCTTCTCTGAACACAAGGCTAGATAAGAGCAGAACCGAAGGAGTCACTGTGGGGGATTCCCTCAGACACTGACCCCACGGCAGCCACACCCCAGCAGGGGGAATATGGAGTCAGGAACTGGCTTTTGCTCTGTCTGATCCTTGTTTTGTTCACTGGAAAGTGGTTCTGCCCCAGGATGCAGCAATACATGTGTCTGGGTGGACTAGAGAGCTGGAAATCTCTTCCCCACATTCATTTCTCCCACTGCCCCTTTCAGTCTCTCCTTCCTCTGTCCTCTCTCCCTGCCCCTCTGGCTGGGACAGTCCCATTCCTGGGGGCTTTGCTCTCCCATGGCTGGATTTCCTCCTGGCAACCGCTAATGGGAGGAGAAATGAGGTGGTGTTTTTTGTGCAGAGTCACTTTCTTGCCAGACCCTAGGACATTCCCTGAGGTTTTTCAGTTACCTGGAGACTCTGGCTCAGAATTTGGTAGTAACAGGGCCCAGGACTGCCCTAGGGGGCTAGGACCAGCTGCAGAAAGTCATCCCCTGGGCCGGGCAGAGAAGAAGCTTTAATTAAGGTCACTTCCCAGCACAGAGCCCCCCTGGGGGAGCAGCAGCTGCCAAGCCTGGTCTCCCAGATCACAATGGAGGCTGCAGCATCTGACCCAGGAAGCTGAACCCCAATATCCTGAGCAGAGAGAGACTGGATTAACAACGGTCTCAATGACACCGGATTTCAGAAAGAATGAGTTCAGAACGCTGTGGAAAAGACCATCGTGTGGCAGTGCTGACTCCCTTCCCACCTCCCTCACCCCCGCAGATCTAGGACAAGGACTGGGGGCAAAAATTTTCCAAACGGAACCGAAAGTTCCTGCAGTTTTCAAAAGAGGAGAAAAGTAAATTCTGTGATTTCACACTAACAGTATTTGCTAAGTGGACAGAAAGTTATCACAGTGACAGGGCACATGACTGGGGAATGGACTTAGTGAGCTGGTGACTAGGAGCCAGGACTCTGGTACAAGTTGACCAGAGAGAAGGATCATGGTTAGCAGCAGCCCCCAGACACCCCCTAGTACCCAGAGCCCAGACCCCCCAGCCAGGGGCCCCAGACACCCCCCAGCCAGGATCCCATCAGATATTCCCTGGGACGCAGCCCCCAGAGTCCCTGGCCAGGGACCCCAGATACCCCTCAAAGCCCCACCGGCCAGAGAACCCCCACCATACCATGATTGCCAGGTTGGGAATCCCAAAGGGTTCCCCCCACCAAGAGCCCCCAGCAACCAGGGACCCCCTCAAGGGACACACCCCCACACTGGGAACTCAGTCCCTCACTGCCTGCCTAGGAACTTCCCCGCCCTCCAGAACTATCTACCCTGACACTTGCCTGGGACCCCCTCCTCTGCCCAGTGTGACCCCCTGATGCTTTACAGTGCGACCCATCACTCTGCTTCCCTGGCATGCCCTCACCTAGTGCCAGGGATCCCCTCCCCCAGCTCTGTGCACTGGGCATGGCAACAAAACCAGGAACCAGCGGGGGAAGCACAGACAGAGCCCCTGGCACAGAACCAGGCTCCCTCTAACCCTCTGTCCTGCCTCCCCAAGAGACACCCACCCCACTGTTCTGCAGCCACCAGGCCCCCAGCGATACCCACCTCCAGGACCCATAGCCTCAGGGATGGGCACATCAGAACCACCACCCCCGAAAACCCCAAACCTCCACAACCCACCAACCTGACTAGGGTACCCCCTGCCCAGCCACCCAGAGGCCTCCCCCTACCACAATGCCCCTTCAGCTGCAATCTCCCCACACAGACACCTTCCCTGCCCCTGCAAGTGTTACCTCACAGAGTGTGAGAAGTGCCTAGAAAGTTAACACCACCTCCTGCTGGCCAGTCACACAGGCAGAGGGAGCCTGGGGAGTGCTTCTTTAACAGGAGAATGGAAGGCCTGGAGGGCAAGAAAGATCCACGGGCTGTCACTAGCAAATAATGGCCACCATGGATCCACCCCAGAGGCCGCTGCATCTTAGCACATTGGGAAACAACCCATCATATTCAATTAGAAATAAAACAACTAGAGAGAAGTGGGGCAAATGTTTGGGGTATTTTATATCAATCTTTGTGACACGCAGAGAGAACCCTGTCACAAACGACATTTGATAACATGAGAGAAAACCACCAAGATCGGAGGGGATTTGATGTTGCTATTAAATAACTAGTGGAAAAGGGGGACTGTTGGACTGGATTTTATATAACTGTCCAATACATAAACAGAATGTGATGGTCCCCCCCGGCCACGGGGCAACCATTCACGTGAGCAGCTCAGAGCCCTTTGAGGAGCTGATTTAAGGGCGGGGGGGAGCTGGAAGGCTCCCTGGACAATGGAAGGGGGCCGCAGGGGAATTGGGAAGTGGGGTCTGGGCAGTCTCCATGGGGGATGTGCTCCTCCCTTCCCTTCCCTGCCCGGGCAGAGAACGGGAACCTCATCCCATCCCACTCCAGTGGGAGCCGTGTTCTGGGGAATGACCCAGGGCAACAATTTCCCACCCAAACAAGGACAAATCACTGCAGATAAAATGGGTGGGAAAATCCACCCCCCATGGGAGAGATTTTAAATTGACATTTGAGAAGTATGGAGAGAAAAGGGAAAATCAGAGGCAATTAGAGAGCTGATCATTGGCGGGGGGGAGAGGAGAATCTCCCTGGATTTTATAGCCACGTGTGATAATGAGAGAGAAAAGGGGAAATCTTGAGAGAATGTGTGTGTGGGAGGAAGTGGCAAAAACAGGGACAGGATCCAGTTAACTCACCTCCCTCCAACCCCGGGAATGTCCTGGCTCCACAGAGACAGATCTACCCCCCCCACCCCAGTGACCTCCCCCCCCTGCAGCTCCGGCTTCTCCCCTCCCGCCCCCGCCAGCCACACCAAGGGGAACCCCCGGGCCCCAGTCTCTGTCCCCACCTGGATCCCAGCGGGGCCGGGGGCAGATCCTGGCTGCAGCTGAGAACAGCGGCTCGGGCAGCTCCAGCGCTGCTGGCAGCACGTGGAGAACCAGGAAGCAGCTGTTCAGCCCGGGCTCCGCGTCACAATGTGCCAGAGCCCCGCCCCCAGGAGCTGCCCTGCCCATGGGCTGTGCCAGAGCCCCGTCCCCAGGAGCTGCCCCGCCCCTGAACTGAGCCAGAGCCCCGCCCCCAGGAGCTGCCCGCACCTGGGATGTGTCAGAGCCCCGCCCCCTGGAATTTCCCCATGTTGGGTCTCTGAGCTTTGTTCTCCTGCCGCCTTCTTCCCAGCACCCCCTGCTCCCTTCCTGTGTCTGCAAACACCCCCCTCCCCCGGGGCCGGCTGCAGTGCTCGCTGAGGCTGACTCCAGTGGCTGAAGTTGCCTCCATCTCTGCTTCACCTGGAGGGGGAGAGACAAAGAGAGGAGATGGTCCCAGGGTGTCAAACCAGAATCAGGGGGCAAGGAAAGAAGGACTGTTTGGAAAGGTGGGTTTTTTGTGTGGGGGGGGGGTGAGCCAGAGGGATTCAGAAGAAGTTGGGCAGCAGAGGCTCAGGGAAATTGAGGGGAACCTCCTGGGTGTCTCAGCGTTGCCCAGGGTTTGTACAGCACCTTGCATAATATGGGGTCTGATCTCAGTCATGGTCTGTGCAGCACCTGGGAGCCCTGATGTCTGTTTCCTGATCACAGGCTCTGGGAATGGAGAGAGGGAAACCTCAGCACCTGAAGGTTAATGCAGCCCTGTGTGCAACCCCTGCTAGGGTGATCCGACAGCAAATGTGAAAAATTGGGATTGGGGTGGGGTTAATAGGCACCTATATAAGAAAAAGACCCAAAAATCGGGACATCTAGTCATGCTAGTCCCTGCTGTTCTCATAAGGGGTCGGCTTAGAGAGGGTTTGGCTACACTTGCAGCTGTCCAGCGCTGGGAGATAAAGCTGTCTTCCTACAGCTGTTTAGGGAAAGCGCTGCAGTGTGGACACACTGACAGCTACCAGCACTCTGTCATGGCCACATTTGCAGCGCTGTTGGGAGTGATGCATTATGGGCAGCTATCCCAGCATTCAAGTGGCTGCAATGTGCTTTTCAAAAGAGGAGGGTGGGGTGGAGTGGAGTGTGACACGGAGCGTGGGGGAGACAGAGCAAGTGGATTTTTGGAGCTGACACTGTGTCAGCTCCCTGCCTGGGAAGTTCAAGCCTGCTCCCCCACCCCTCTCTCATTCACTAAATGCAAATAGCCGCCTTTGTTTTTTTTCTCACAGACCAGATAAGCCGCTGATCCAAAACAGACCCCCCCGTGCCCACCCGGCTGCTTCTTTCCTCAAGCAAACACCAGCTGTGGGTGTTCCAAAGGGATCCCCCTGCCTCTGCTCATTCACTGCAAACAGTAACTGTGTTTGGTTTTTAGATAAGCAGCTCCGGGAGCCTTCAGCTCACAACAAAGCAAATAGAGGCATCACACCAAAACAAAGAGCGTTATCTCTACTTGAAAGCATTATGGGAAGGTTCCGGAGGTCAGTGACAGCGTAGTAAGATTAATCACTGTTTACACTGGCACCCCAGCGCTGCATCACCAGCTCTGTTCTCTTTATTCCTCTCGTCGAGGTGGAGGACATGCAGCACTGTAGCCAGGGAGATACAGCGCTGTATGTGCCTTGCCAGTGTGGACGGGGAGTAAGTTACAGCGCTGTAAAGCCACCACCTGCACTGTAACTCTCCAGTGTAGCCAAGGCCTGAGTTGTAGTAATAATAGCAGCCAAGAATCCGGTGGCACCTTCTAGACTAACAGACGTATTGGAGCATGAGCTGTCGTGGGTGAATACCCACTTAGTCAGATGCAACAATAGTCCCATATGGGCTAGTGGTCAGGATTCCTGGTTTTCACCCAGGTGGCCTGGGTTCAACTTCTGGTGTGGGAAGAGTGCAGAGCTTTTGCCCAGAGTGGAGGCAGGAAATGAAAGGAACAGGAAGGGATCCTGCCAGCAGTGGAGTTAGACAGTGTAGGGAGGGGACCCCAGAAGTGGGAGTGGGGCAGTGGTTTGGGGGGAGATGAGGGAAGGATCCCAGCAGTGCGGGTAGTTGACAACCTGGAGAGCACAGGCCTGGAATGGGGACCTGGAAGAGTGAATGTGTCCCTCTAAACCCATCAACTGCAGACTAGGCAGGCTTGGAAGAATTGTGTATTTGTTGGTAAATGTCAATTTCTGTGTAAACACACAACCCAATGGCAAAATATTTCCATCAATAATCATCAAAATTGACAGATGGGCAAAGTAAGAAACATGCTGCTTGAGAACTTATCATGTTGTAGGAGCAGCAGTGATCTGTATGCTCTGTATAACCTGTATGCTCAAAAGGTCTGTTAAACTCCCCCAGCTTGTGTCCTTTCCCGCTTTGAATGCCTGTGAAGTGGCTTTCCCACTCTCCTTTGTACCTCCAGTGAATGCCCTTCACCCGGCCCATCTGGCCAGTGGTTCGCTGTGTTACATTCTATTGCACCTCAGGGAGACTGATCTTCATCGCACCGTCCATCGCTGCGCTGTGGGACACTTACCTTAAAGGATCCTGACATCTCCACTGCCAGGCCTGTCCTGGGAGCGTGAGTATGAGTGTGACACCCTCCCCCATCCTTTCTTTTGAGCTTAGCTATCAAGCTAATAAATGTGCTGCTTTCTGCCAAACTCTGGTGGGGAGGGGCATTATTAGTCCTCTCTAAGCTTACTAACTGACCCAATTTTGGGTAACACAAGCAACATTGTTTGATCTGTTATTGTACCAAAGGGGGAGATGGTTGTCTATAAAGGAGGGTGAAGACTAAATGCCTCTGATGAGAATGGGATTTGAACCCATGCAGGCAGAGCATAATGGGGTTGCAGTCCATCACCTTAACCACTCGGTCACCTCATCTGAGCTGTCAAAAAACGGACAGGAGCAGAAATCTAAGGGCGGCAGAGATAGAGACACTAAGGAGTTTTTAAATACTAAGCGAAAGCAGAGTCTGAATGAGCTCCCCTCTCTCACCTAGTGAGGAGCTGGGGAATGACTTCAGGAACAGACCGTGTTTGCATAGACACACCTACTCTGCCTAGCTATGCAGCATGATGGGGCCGCTTCCCCAAAATGACCAGTTTGGGATGGTCTTGGGTTACAAATGACTTTAGGATTGAGTGGAATGAAATGTTATTCTCCTTCCTGTATGAGTGAAGGGCAGCAGAACATACCTAGTCCGTCCTGATGGAGGGGTAGGTGAGTGAGGAATAGCTTTTACTGGACTGCAGAGAAGTGATTGAGGACGTCACCCTAAACCAGTGGTCCCCAAACATTTCACATTGTGCCCTCTTAGCCATGGCTGTGGCCCCTCGGAAGCCACGGTCAAGAACCGGGGCTGGGAGGAGTGGGGCTGTTGCTTGCTGGGGTGAGGGGTGCGGACAGGGGTAAAGGGGTCGACGCCGGGCTGGGAGCCAGAGTCTCAGGCTGAGGGTGGGGTTGGGGAAGAGCTGTGGCAGAGTGGTGCTCCCTCCCTGCCCTCTATGTGGGCTGGCTCAGGTCCTGAGGTGCCCCCATGAATGTTCCTCTGTGTCCCCCTAGGAGTCGCACCCCACATTATGGGGACCACTGAACCCT
Organism: Gopherus flavomarginatus; assembly: GCF_025201925.1. Taxonomy (NCBI): domain Eukaryota; kingdom Metazoa; phylum Chordata; order Testudines; family Testudinidae; genus Gopherus; species Gopherus flavomarginatus. Next base: position 1,220,400 of record NW_026115128.1, read on the forward strand.
ACTCGCTAAGCTGGGGCTAGTGATGCCAAACCCCCGGGAAAGGGAGAACAAGTGTGGGGGCCCCAGCACCAGAACCATGCCCCTACCTTCTGTCTGTGGCTCTACCCCCTTCCACCCATGGCCCCATCCACTGTCACTTCTGTTCCACCCCTTCCCCCACCAGCCCCACCCTATCACTCCTTTACCCCTGCCCCGCTGTGGCCCTGAGACCAGAGAAGCTCTGTGCCCCTGCTGCAGCCCCCGGGCTGTAGCAGGGAGTGGGAGCTCCTCCAGCCCTGGGGCTGACATAGGGGAGACTTCTCCAGGGGGACCTAACTTGGCCAGGGCCCCTGATCATGGGCCCCACTGTCCCCTTGGCAGTGCAAGGTTTGGGGAGGCTGAGCCCCCTTGTCATAAACAGATAGCTAAGGGTTAATGTTCTTTTACCTATAAAGGGGTAACACCAGTAACCTAAAACACCTGACCAGAGGACCAATCAGGAAACAAGACTTTTTCAAATCTGGGTGGAGGGAAGTTTGTGTGTGAGTTCTTTGTTCTTTGTCTTGTGTCTGTGGCGTCTCGGCTATGAGAGTGATTTTTCTATCTCCTGTCTTTCTAATCTTCTGTTTCCAAGTTGTAAGTACAAAGATAATAAGACAATAAGTTTATATTGGTTTTTTTGTATTTACATGTGTGTAGTTGCTGGAATGTTTAAATTGTATTCTTTTTCGATAATGCTGTTTATTCATTTTTTTCTTTTAAGCAAATAACCCTGTATTTGTCACCTTAATACAGAGAGACCATTTTAATGTCCTTTTCTTTCTTTTTATATAAAGCTTTCTTTTTAAGACCTGTTGGATTTTTTCTTTAGTGGGGACTCCAGGGAATTGAGTCTGCAGCTCACCAGGGAATTGGTGGGAGGAAGAAGTCAGGGGGAAAATCTCGTTGTGTTAGATTTACTAGCCTGACCTTGCATACCCTCTGGGTAAGAGGGAAGAGAGATTAGCTATCTTGGTACTTCTATTTCCAGGACTGGAAACAGGGAGGGGGGAGTCCCTCTGTTTAGATTCACGGAGCTTGCTTCTGTATATCTCTCCAGGAACCCAGGGAGGGAACACCTGGAGGGGAGGAGGGGGAAGGGAAATGGTTTATTCCCCTTTGTTGTGAGACTCAAGGCATCTGAGTCTGGGGGTCCCCCGGGGAAGGTTTTGGGGAGACCACAGTGAGCCAGGCACTGTATAAATCCCTGGCTGGTGGCAGCTTTACCAGGTCCAAGCTGGTAACTAAGCTTGGAGGTTTTCATGCTAACACCCATATTTTGGACGCTAAGGTCCAAATCTGGAAAAAAATGTTATGACACCCCTCCCCCCTGAGCCTCCATTACGAGCCGCCTAGGCTACCACTGCTCAGTGTGTGGCCAGTCTCTGTGTTTTCTGCAGCTCGTTCTGGGGAGCCTGGCCGGCCTTAGGGGTTGTGCCCCCCGATAGCCGGCCAGGGCTCCAGGGGTCAAAGGGCACCGTGTGACAGTGCAAAGGTGCTCACTGCTCTCCCCTGCCACAATGCTCCTCCATGGGTCCATAGAGGTTTGAGGGGAGTAAGGAGCCACCCTATGTGCTCCATGCGTCCTGGTCACTTTTCCCACTTGGGCTGTGCTGTGAGGGGAGCATCAGAAGCTGCTGCTCTCTGCCCTCCCGCTATGCAGCCCGGCTGAGGAAAGTGACCTGGATGTAGGGAGCTCGGATGATCTCACTTCTTGCCCCCACATCCCACAGCCCCTAGGGGTGCCCAGATGAGCAGCGTTCCAGGGAGGAGTGGGGGGCAGCAATGCCAGCTGCTCCATGCTCACAGGTCAGTCTCCCCATGTGGGTGCAGGAGGGGGTGCAAGGGTTTCTGTGATGCCTATTCTATCAATATCGTCACTCAATACCAGGCACTCAAATTCACCAGTCTTAGTACTTAGACGTTTAGCGTTTGTATTTAAGCACTTCTAAAATGGGTCCCATTTTAGCTGTCTACTATTACATGATGTAATTGAGGGAGACTCTTTCATTTCACTGTTTCTCATCAGAACCTACCTGTACATTGTCATCTTCCATCCTCTCCACCTTACTAGGCTATAGAGAATCCCTGTCAATAGTTCCTCTCCTAACGGATGTCTCTGTCTGAACCCTGTGCTCCTCAGCGCCTGTCGGCTTTCCCCAGCTCTGAGGCTGTGTCTACACCGCGCACCTTACCACGGTGCAGCTGTGCCACTCTAACCATGCCATTGTAAGGTGCGCTGTGTGGCCGTTCTTATCGCTGAGAGAGAGCTTCCCCGGCAACAAAGCCAAACTACCTCCAATGAGGGGCAGGAGTTTTGTCACCGGGAGCACAGCTCCACCTATGATGCGCTGTTCACACTGCCGCTTTTCATGGCTCAAATTTTGGCATTCGGGGAGTGTTTTTTCTCACCGCAGAGAGACAAAATTTTTAGCAACAGAAGCCGAAATTAAAAAAAACTCCTCTGCAACCTATTTAATTTTACCTTTATACAACCTTTATACTGCCTCCAGTTCTGGTATCCTCATTTGAAAAAGATGTTGTGAAATTGGAGCTAGGGCAGCAAAGAGCCACCAAATGTTCTGAGGGCTGGAGAAAAATGCCTTCCAGTGAGCTATTGAAAGAGCTCAACCTGTTTAGCTTATCAAAAGAAGATTGAAAGGTGATTTCATTGAAATGTTGAAGGGCCTTAATGGAGAGAAAAGATTGGGTATTTACGGGCTCTTGAATGGAGCAGAGAAAGGCATAACAAGACCCAATGGCTGGAAAGTGAAAAGAGACAAATTCATATTACAACTGAGGCACAATAGTCAACAGCGAGGATGATTCACCACAGGAGCAAGCTACCAAGGAAAGTGGTGGATTCACCATCTCCTGATGTCATTTAATGAAGACTAGATGCCTTTCTGGAATGTGTTTGCCCCCAAAGTAGCTGTTATGTCATACAGGAGGCCTGTGATATGCAGGTTAGATGCTCTAATGGTGTCTTCTGACCATGAAGTCGACTAATTTCTGAAAAACTGAGTGTAGCATTGGGAGCAGCGTCTGATGTTTTCCTGTCTAGCCGGCTTGCTGCCTAGAACGAACGCTCCTTGAGTGGGGTGATCCACAGGGAGTAGCTCAAACCTCCAAAGTGCCTGGCCAGGGGCAGGACATTAGCCCAGCAAGGGAGGGGTGTGGCAGTGACATCACAAAGGCCTTTTGCAGGACCTCAGACTATTGGTCAAAGGTGGTGGGGAGGTGGTGACCTCACAGAGAGATGCTGACATCAGCCAGGCAGGACAGGGGCGAGGGGCCAGCGTCACCTCAGAGACCTCTGTGGCTTTGCTTCAGCACGTTTCCTTCTCCAGGTCTCTCTTTGAGGACTGAGAGATTATTTGGGGTCATGGACGTGAGCGCCAGGAGGAACCTCTTCCGAGTTTCCTCCTTCCCTTGTAGTGATTTTACTAGAAAACAGCCGTCCCTGTTTAGAAGGTAAGAGCCTCCTGGAGGTTTGAAACCTGTTCAGTCTGATCTATCTGGTGACAAGTGAATTCTAGGCATGGAAAACACGAGCTTAAGGAGGCAGAATTTTATTGCGCACCTGGGATTTTGTCCCTTAGAATCGCTGGGGACATTAGGGTTTGTCCTTTTTGTTTCACCTCTTCCTCCATCCCTCCCTCCTCTTCTTCTCTTGCTTCTTTTGTCCTTTCTCCTGTTCCCTTCCCAACAACAGGACGGAGGTGTGTGTGTGTGTGTTGCAGGGAAGTCCTCTGCAGCTCCCACTATGGAAGGTCCACCCAAAAATGTGGGACTGAAATAGTGCTCGGGCAGTGATCCCCACCGGTGACCTGGGCCATCCTTTGGGCTCTCTGGTGAGAACCCTCAGAATCCCGTCCTCCGTCTCTACCCTGATTGGTTGAGCAGGGGGATGTTGACAGGGAGGAGACTCAGGTCCTTGTTGTTCTCTTTTAAGATCAAGTAAATAAGTCAGAACCAGTTCTATCTTTGATTAATTTTGCTGCTTCTCTGCATTAATTGTCTCTGAGCAGTTGATGATTCCCTCTAACATTGCAGTTCTCCTCAAATACTTGCTGAATAATTACTGTCACTGTTGTTGGTCTGGAGCTCATCTGAGAGCACAGTATTCAGGTCATTCAGTGTCTGAAATTCAAGATCCGATGGTTTGTTTGAAAATCAGGGCTCTTCGGTCCTATTCCCAACACTGCCTCTGACGGGCTGTATGACCTAAGACAAGTCAATTCTTCTTTCTCAGCCTGAGCTTCTCCCTCTTTCAAGTAGGGATAATAATGATCCGCTCTTACCTACCTCATGGTGTGTAAAGGATGCGGATCCATTTGGGAGTGTCACTAGAAGTAGTGCATAATATGAAGTTTCCCAGATTATGACATAATAGATTAGCTGAAATCATCTATTTTATTTGTATTTTTTTATTTTGAAATTGTTAATAGTAGCAACGACTTAGCTCAGATTGAAGCATCTTATCTAATGGTTGAGATGTAAGTGTCTCCTCTTTGTGTGCGAGGAGACAATTTAACACACTCTGACAAAGAGGAGATGCTTTTGTTTTGCAACAAAATATTTTTGCAAAGATCTTTCATCCCACTTGTTATGATTTTGAGAAACAAACTGGTTTAGTCTAAATGGGATTTTCGGACAGAAACCGTTTGAATGAAATTTTCCCACCATCTCGATTCCTGGGCTCTGGGGTGTTTTCATCTGTTAGAACAGGAGTCAGAACTGGTTGCTTCTCTTTCTGGCTCTGCCATCGCCTTGTTGTGTAGGCCTTGGGTAGGTCACTTCCCTTCTCCCATCTGTCCAATCGGAACAGGAACAGTTCTCGAACTATGGGCAGTTTAGAGCCCAAGTGAGATAAGGGGTATTAAAGCCCTCTGTGAAGGAGAAAGGGGAGTTTCACAGTGTTTAGCACCAAGGAATTCTAAAGTTTGCTAAAATGTCTAGTCTGTGGAAACAAGAAATGGTCGGGGCCAAACTTATTAACCACTGCCTTTTTAAAGCCCATTCAAAGATGTGAGTCCCTATCTTTTAGGTACCTGTGGTTCTTTGCCAGCAGCAGAGAAGAGGTTCCTGCCTCCGTTTTTGTTGCCTTAACACACCAGGTATTGTGCCCCAGTTCTCGTCTGAGACCTCTGAAAAAGAACATCTTCCCATCCATGAACAAGACAGGACCTATCTTTCAAAGGGGAACAAAAAGACCTCTGGGACTTACAGACTAGCTAGCCTGACTGCCATAGCTGGAGAGATCCTGCAATACATTCTTAAACACTCAGTTTGTCAGCAGCACCTACAGGATGATTTGGTTCTTCTGACTAGTGAGCGTGGAATTGTCAAGAACAAATCATTCCAAACCAATCCTCTTTCCTTCTTTGGCAGGGTTCTGGGCCTGGTAGAGGTGAGTAAACAATAGATGGGATCTAGCTTGGTGTTACTAAGGCTTTTGACACAGTCCCATAGGACATTCTCAGAAGCAAACGAGGGAAATGTAGTCCAGCTGCAATCAGTGTAATGTGGGTGCAGAGCTGGTTGAAAGCCAAGACTCCAGGAGCCCTTCTCCATGTTTAGCTGCCCAACGGGGAGGGTGAACCTAGTGGGTCTGGCAGGGATCAGTCCGGTGTCAGGTACTATTCTATATTTTCATGAATGATTTGGAAAATGGAGTGGAGAGCATGCTCCTAAAGTTTACAACTGACACCAAGCACTTTGGAGCACAGGATTGAAATTCAAAACACCCTTAACAAATTGGAGACTTGGTCTTCTTGAGCCAAACTCCATGGTTAGGGCTCTCTCTCTACACTGGGCTGAAGTGAAACCCCAGAGCCAAGCACTCCTCCTGGGCAGTGAGCTCCGACCTTGAATGGTCAGATGCTGCTTAGCACTGTCAGAGCAGCTTTTGCTGGGGGATTCTCCCAGCACTTTCCAATAGCGGGAAGGTATGAAATCCCCATTTGACTGCTGGGGACAGAGCCCGAGAGTGGGGAGGAACTTGCCCAAAGTCCCCAGGAAAAGGAAAACAACCAGCAGAGGAACCAATAGGAAACCCAGCAATGGAACTCAGGAGTCCTGGGGGTGTGCTGTGGTGACCAGATGTCCCAATTTTATAGGGACAGTCCGAATTTTGGGGTCTTATCTAGGATCCTATTACCCCCCACGCCGTCCCGATTTTTCACACTTGCTGTCTGGTCACCCTAGGGTGTGCACATATGTGTGTCCCAGCTGCTCCCTGCCCCCCTCATTGAAGCAGATGTGCAGGGTTACTGCCCTGGGAAGTGCAGGGCACCAGTGGATGTGGGGTTGGCTGGAGGTAGGGTCTGGCTTCAGGCAGGGCAAGGGCTGCGTGGCTGAATGGCTTCAGGCAGGGGGGTGCATCAGGGGTTGGCTGGAGACAGGGCAGGGAGGATGCGGCTGGTGCAGGCAAAGCAGAAGGTGCAGGGCTGGCTGGAGACAGAGGCTGACTGCCGGCAGGGCAGGGCAGGGGGTGCAGGGCTGGCTGCAGGCAGGGCGTGGGGCAGGGCTGGTGCAAGGAAGTTTCATGCCCTAGGCGAAACTTCCACCTTGCACCCTCCCCCCCCCGCACCCCTGCCCTGAGGCGCCCCACCCGTGGCAGCTCCCCCCTCCACCCTGAGGCTCCCCTCTTGTGGCAACTCTCCTGCTCTGCCCTGCGGCACCCCCGTCGCCGGAGCTCACCCCTGCTCCGAGCACGAGCACCCCGAGCACGCCATGGCCGCTTCACTTCTCCCACCTCCAAGGCTTGCGGCGCCTAAGCCTGCCAGGCAGTCAAGCACCCTCCTCTGAGCCACAGCAGCCCTGACAGGTGACAATAGAGGCACCTTAACCCCTGAGTTCCTTCAATGTGTCCCCCTCGGGGGTCCAGCTCCGATCACCAGATACTCGGGGTATGTCTATACCACCTGCCGAATCGGTGGGCAGCGATCGATCCAGCGGGGGTTGATATATCGCGTCTAGTGTAGATGCAATACATTGAGTGCTCTCCCCTCGACTGCTGTACTCCAGCTCGGTGAGAGGCGCAGGCAGAGTCTACGGGGAGCTGCAGCAGTCAACTCACCGAGACTGTGACATTATAATTGTCAGGCCTGAATAAAGATATAGCAGACAAAACCAGGTATGCCAACCTGACCAAAGTCAGGCTAACAGAGGTTTGTGGGTAATCCCTGAGTGGAAAACACTGAGAAGCGGCAGCATGTCTCACAAGCGCTGGGAAAAAGTGAGATAAGAGAGAAGCTGCATTCCTGGCATAGTACCAGATGTGCTGTGTTCGGGCAGCTCCTTCGAAGAACTGATAAGAGTCCTAGTTTCCCAGCCTCCTTGTTTTCGCTCCCTGGTTTTGTTCTTTGTTTGTTTTTAACTCCCCTACATTTCTAACTTTAGGCATGCATGTATACTAAAGGTGTCTAGTTTCTAGTTGTTAGAAGAAGGGGGTGGGTTGCTCCAGTGAATAATTTATGACGCGACGGAACTGTCTACATAGGCTTATACTAAGATGTAAAGAGCAGGCTGGTTCTCTCTGGAGACGAGCTGCTCTCTATTGATGCGTGCACTTGTCAATAAAGAGCTTTTGATCGGACCTTGCTGGTGTTGCCTGTCTCTCTCGCGGTCAGACAACGAACTTTGCCGTCTGGGTTAGAGTCAATGACATAAGTATAATCTAATATCTCATTGAAAGGTGACAGGGCCAGAAAGAGTTAATTAACTCACCTCACCGACTGACCTGACCCGTGGGTGAACCTTAAAAACTGGTTAACAAGATATGTAAATGAACAGAGCTTTGAAATGCAAGTCTGCAGTGTTAGAGGTAGAAGGGGAGGTGTTTGCTCAGGTCTTGTGATGTCAGCAAACAAGTCTTGTCTATTGCTCTAGTTTTAATTCAAAGAGCAAAAAAAGAATATTAACATTTATGATGATACTTGAGTGAAATAGTATTATTGTCTGTGTCTCTTTGAAGGTTGTGGTAATCTGTATCTGAACTGTTTGATGGATGTACTAATTGCCAGGATGTTTGGAAGAAGAGTTAAGCCTATTGTTTTCTCAGGCTGAAAGGCTGCTGGAAATGTTTAAGAACCTGGGACACGATCCTTCTTCATCTCAGATCTGCTTTGGGTTTCAAGAGGGGGAAACCTTAAGCCACAAGGATTGAGATCCCCAGTCATTGACTGGAGCCACCCTGAATATGGACAGTGGATTATAACCTATGGACTATTTCTAAAAGGACTTTTGGCAACTACAAGCTCATGTCTACTTTGTATCTGAACCTCAAAAATTGAATTCAAGTCTATATGTCTATTAATCTTTTAACCAACACTCACTCTCTCTCTTTTCTTTTCTAATACATTTTAGCTTAGTTAATAAGAATTGGCTATAGCATGTATTTTAGGTAAAATCTAAGTTATAATTGAACCTGGTTATGTGGCTGATCCTTTGGGATCGGAAGAATCTTTTCTTTTATATGATGAAGTAAGATTTTCAGGAATCATCATCATATCTAAGCAGGTGTGTCTGGACGGAGGCCTGAGGCTGGGTACTTTAAGGGAACTGCGTGGTTTAAACTTCTAAGTAACCAGTGAGGTACTACAGAAGCTGTTTTGTGCTGGCTTGGTAAATCTAAGTATTGAAATAACCAGCAGCGTTTGGGATTTGTCTGCCCTGTTTTGTTTGCAATTCACTCTGATTGAGTGAGCTGAGCTGGCTCCCACGGGCAGCACCATCACACCTACAGCCAGGCTGCAGAGGTCCGGGGGATCTTAGGGGCCTTGGGGTGCACAGATACCTATGTCCAGGCCATAGCGGTCCCTGGGGGGGCTTAGAGAGTTTGGGGGGGACACAGATACCAATCTCCATGCTCTAGGGGTCCCATGGGGGCTTAGAGGGTTCGTGGGGGGCACATATTCCTACATCCAGGCTGTAGGGTTACCAGGGGGGCTTAGGGGATTAGTAGGGGGGCAAAGATACCTACGTCCAGGCTGGAGGCATCCTGGGAGTCTTAGGGGATTTGTGGGGGCCAAAGACACCTATGATGTCCAGGCTGTAGGGGTACCAGTGGGTTTTAGGGGTTCGAGTGGGCACAGATACGTATGTCCAGGCTGTATCGTTCCCAGGGGGGGTTAGAGGTTTCATGAGGGGCACAGATATCTACGTCCAGATTGCAGATGTCCCGGGAGGGGGGGGTTAGGGGGATTGTGGGAGTGCAAATACCTATGTCCAGGCTGTAGGGGTTCCTCGGGGGCTTAGAGGGTTTCTGAGGGGCACATATACCTACGTGCACACTGGAGTGTCGCAAGGGGCTTATGGAGTCTATATGGGGAACAGATACCAATGTTCTGGCTGTATAGGTTCTTAGGGGGCTTAGGGGGTTTGTGGGGGGCACAGATACCTAAGTTCAGGCTGGAGGGATCTCTGAGTGTCTTAGGTGTTTGGTGGGAGGCACAGATAGCTACGTCCAGGCTGCAGGGGTCTCGGAGGGGCTTAGAGTCTGTCACGGAGTGTGGGGGAGTCCGGTCCTGCACCCCTCTTCCTGGGACTCACAGTGACTCTCAGCCAGCCAGTAAAACAGAAGGTTTATTGGACAACAGGAGCGAAGGATACAGCAGAGCTTGGAGGCACAAGCAGGACCCCACAATCAAGTCCTTCTAGGGGTTCAGGAAACTTAGTTCCCAGTTTGGGAATCCCTGAATTCCAACCACCCAGACCAAAACCGAAACTGAACTAACCCAACTCCCTCCAGCTGGCCATTTCCTGTGTCCAGCTTCCCGGGCAAAGGTGCTGACCCCTCCCCGCGCCTAGCTCAGGTTACAGGCTGAGCACGTGTCCGGTCCTAAAGTCACCCCCTGCTCTCCCATCCCCCACACAGACAGTCCCTACTCCATCACAGTAATGCCCAGAGCATTTCCCGCATGGAGCCACAGTGACACCGTGTGTCCACACTGGGTAATGCACAGAGCATTTCCCATATGGAGCAACAGTGACACCGTGTGGCCAGGCAGGGTAATGCACAGAGCATTTCCCGCATGGAGCAACATTGATGCCTTGTGACCACACCAGGTAATGGACAGAGCATTTCCTGCATGGAGCAACAGTGACATCATGTGGCCATGCAGGGAAATGCACAGAGGATTTCCTGGATGGAGCAACAGTGATTCCATGTGGCCACGCAGGGTAATGCACAGAGCATTTCTCTCATAGAGGAACAGTGACAACATGTGGCCATGCAGGGTAATGCACAGAGCATCACGCCTATGTAGAGGCTGTAGAGATCCCTGGGGGGCTTAGGGGTCGTGGGGGGCACAGATAACTACGTCCAGGCTGGAGACATTCTGGTGGGCATTAGGGGCTTCATGAGGGGCACAAATATCTACGTCAGGGCTGGAGAGGTCCCTGGATGGCTTAGGGGGTTGTGGTGAGCATAGATACATACGTCCACGCTGCAGGGGTACCAGAGGGACTTAGGAGGTGTCACGTAGTGTTGTGGAATCTGGCCCTGCACCCCTCTTCCTGGGACACACAGTGACTCAGCCAGCCAGTAAAACAGAAGGTTTTTTTGGCCAACAGGAATGAAGGATACAGCAGGGCTTTTGGGCACAACCAGGACCCCTCAATCGAGTCCTTCTGGGGGTTCAGGAAGCTTAGCTCCCAGTTTGGGATTCCCTGAATTCCAACAACCCAGCTCCAAACCAAAACTGAACTAACTCCCTCCAGCCAGCCCCTTCCTTTATTCAGCTTCCTGGGCAAAGGTGCTGACCCCCTCCCCGCTGCCTAGCTAAGTTACAGGCTTAGGTCCTGTCCCTCACCTAAGGTCACCCGCTGCTCTCCCATCCCCCACACAGACAGTCCCCACTCCATCACAGTAATCCCCAGAGCATTTCGCGCATGGAGCAACAGTAACACTGTGTGGCCATGCAGGGTAATGCCCAGAGCATTTCCCCCGTGGAGCAACAGTGACACCATGTGGCCACACAGGGTAATGCACAGAGCATTTCCTGCATGGAGCAAGAGTGACACCGTGTGGCCACGCAGGGTAATGCACAGAGCATTTCCCGCATGAAGCAACATTGACACCTTGTGACCACACCAGGTAATGGACAGAGCATTTCCTGCATGGAGCAACAGTGACACCATGTGGCCATGCAGGGAAATGCACAGAGCATTTCCTGGATGGAGCAACAGTGATTCCATGTGGCCACGCAGAGTAATGCACAGAGCATTTCTCTCATAGAGGAACAGTGACAACATGTGGCCATGCAGGGTAATGCACAGAGCATCACGCCTATGTAGAGGCTGTAGAGATCCCTGGGGGACTTAGGGGTCATGGGGGGCACAGATAGCTACGTCCAGGCTGGAGACATTCTGGTGGGCATTAGGGGCTTCATGAGGGGCACAAATATCTACGTCAGGGCTGGAGAGGTCCCTGGATGGCTTAGGGGGTTGTGGTGAGCATAGATACATACGTCCATGCTGTAGTGGTCCCTGGGGGTTTAAGGAGTTGGTAAGGGTCACAGAAACCTACGTATGGTCTGGAGGGGTCCCTGGGGGACTTAAGGGTTTGTGGTTGCGCAGATACCTACGTACCGGTTGGAGGGGGCCCTGGGGAGCTTAGGGGGTTTGTGTGGCGTACACATAGCTATAACCAGGCTGGTGGGGGCCCTATGGGTCTTAGAAGGCTGGTGGGGAGCAGAGATACCTATGTAGGGACTGGAGAAGTTCTGGGGAGGGCTTTGGGGGTTCCTGGAAGTCACAAATATCTACGTCCAGGCTGGAGGAGTTCTGGGGGTATTAGGGAGTTGTGCGGGGGCACAGATACCTATATCGAGGCTGTAGGGGTCCTGGGGTTGCTTTGGGGATTTTTGGGTTACAGATACCTACTTCCATGCTGTAGGGGTCGCTGGGAGGATCAGTGGGTTCGTGAGGGTGCCCCGATATCTACGTCCGGTCTATAGGGATCCTGGGGGGGGCTTAGGGGTTTGTAAGGGGCACAGATACATTCATCCAGGCAAGAGGGGTCCTAGGGACCTTAGGGGGTTCATGCTGGGCACAGATACCTGCGTCTAGGCTGGAGGGGTTTTGGGGGTCTTAGGAGGGTTGTGTGGGCACAGATACCTATGTCGATGCTGGAGGAGTCCTGTCATGTCTTAGCGGATTCGTGGGGTCAGAGATACCTACATCTAGGCTGGAGGCGTTCCAGGCGGATTAGGTGTGTTTGGGGGGGGAACAGATACCTACATCCTGATGGTAGGTGGCCCTGGGTAGCTTAGGCGGTTTTTGTCGGTCACAGATACAAACATCCATGCTGTAGGGGTCCCGAGGGACTTTGTGGGGCTCTAGGGGTCACAGATACCTACCTACAGTCTGGAAGGTTCCTGTGGGTATTAAGGGGTGTGTGGGGCATACAGATGCCTACATCTGGGCTTGTGGGTTCCCTGGGGGGCTTAGAGGTTTGTGGAGAGCACAGACACCATTATCCAGGCTAGATGAGTTCTGGTGGGATTAGAGGGTTGTGGGGGGCACAGATACCTATGTAAGCAGAAGCAGGATGAACTCTACCCTCACATCTGGTGGTGAATTATGGCAAGTGTGGAAAAGGATTTCAGGGTCTGATCATGTTTGCATAGACACACTCACCGTGCGTGACACGGCCACGGCAGCCTGGGATGGTTACTTTGGCAGCTATGGTATCCCCAGTTTATTTGTTGTTGGGGTGTGAGATGTGGAGTGTTGTCACCCTGATTGTGTGGATGAGGAACTGTGAAACAGCTTTGAGACAGGGATTCTCACCATCAGTTGAGTGGCACTCATTAGACAAGGGAGTGGGCTCCTTGGGTGAGCTAGAGTCACCAATTGCACTTTTTTTCTTTTAACAGTTGAATAGCAGTGTTGATTTTTTATTCTCTCAAAAGTTGAATTTCTAGGTTCTTGAGCTGAAATCACTGAAAAGATGTGTTAGCTTGTGGGGGACTCTGAAACTGTATTGCAGAACACAGTAGTTGGCAGACAGGAGCAGTTTGTGGGAGTGTCCCACGGAGTGAGATGAGTCTAGCAGTTTTGGGGGATAGCTGGAGCAGAACACAGGTTGGCTGGCAGAGCAGCTGGTGGACCGAGCTGAGCAGTTTGTGGGGAAGGCAAAAGCAGAATCCCATGGAGAGGCAGAGCAGTCAGCAGTGGACCACATAAGGTGCCCCTTTCTACTCAGGCTGGCAGGGGGAAAAACCCTGCAGATAGACTCTTGAAGTCTGGGGTTGCGCAACTGTGGGTGATTTTGGGGTTGCTGGACTCTTGAAACGTTGGAGATATTGGACTTTGGAGCCTTGGGGTGATTTGGGGATTGCTGGACTCATGAGCCCAGGGAAAAGGACACGGCCTAGTTGAGGTGTTTTCCCAATTTAATGCTATGTTGTTTATCTCACGTTATTAAACATTTTCTGCTACACCCAGACTCTGTGCTTGCGAGAGGGGAAGTATTGCCTCTTTGAGGCACCTAGGAGTGCGTATGTAAAATTTTCCCATGTCACTGGGTGGGGGCTCGAGCTGGTTTGCATTACATTGTAGGCAAGGGACCCCTATGTATTGAACCCAGTCCTTGCTGCTATCAGTTCAGCCTGGCAGAAGGGTTCCACCTACGTCCATGATCAAGGGGTCCCTGGGGGGCTTAGGGAGTTCGTGGGGGGCACAGATATCTAGGTCCAGGCTGTAGGGGGTCGGGGGGGGCTCAGGAGTTTGGTGGGGGGCACAGATACCTACGTCCAGGCTGCAGGGGTCCCAGAGGGACTTAGGGGGTGTCACATAGTGTGGTGGAATCTGGCCATGCACCCCTCTTCCTGGGACACACAGTGACTCAGCCAGCCAGTAAAACAGAAGGTTTCTTTGGCCAACAGGAACGAAGGATACAGCAGGGCTTTTGGGCAAAATCAGGACCCCTCAATCGAGTCCTTCTGGGGGTTCAGGAAGCTTAGTTCCCAGTTTGGGATTCCCTGAATTCCAACAACCCAGCTCCAAACCAAAACTGAACTAACTCCCTCCAGCCAGCCCCTTCCTTTATTCAGCTTCCTGGGCAAAGGTGCTGACCCCCTCCCCGCTGCCTAGCTTAAGTTACAGGCTTAGGTCCTGTCCCTCACCTAAAGTCACCAGCTGCTCTCCCATCCCCCACACAGACAGTCCCCACTCCATCACAGTAATGCCCAGAGCATTTCGCGCATGGAGCAACAGTAACACTGTGCGGCCATGCAGGGTAATGCCAAGAGCATTTCCCCCGTGGAGCAACAGTGACACCATGTGGCGACACAGGGTAATGCACAGAACATTTCCTGCATGGAGCAAGAGTGACACCGTGTGGCCATGCAGGGTAATACACAGATCATTTCCTGTATGGAGCAACAGTGACACCGTGTGGCCACACAGGGTAATGCACAGAGCATTTCCACGCATGGAGCAACAGTGGCACCGTGTGGCCACGCAGGCTAATACACAGAACATTTCCTGCATGGAGCAACAGTGGCATCGTGTGGCCACGCAGGGTAATGCACAGAGCATTTCCCTGCATGGAGCAACAGTGACACCGTGTGGCCACAGAGGGTAATACACAGAGCATTTCCCCGCATGGAGCAACAGTGACACCATGTGGTCACGCAGGGTAATGCACAGAGCATTTCCCCGCATGGAGCAACAGTGACACCGTGTGGCCACACAGGGTAATGCACAGAGCATTTCCTGCATGGAGCAACAGTGACACCGTGTGGTCACGCAGGGTAATGTACAGAGCATCGCACCTACGTGGAGGCTGTAGAGATACCTCGAGGGCTTACGGGGGTTCGTAGGGTCACAGATATCTACATCCAGTATGGGCGGGACCCTCGGAGAGTTAGGGGGGTTGTGAGGGGCATAGGTACTTGCGTCAAGGCTGTAGAGGTCCTGGTGGGGATTAAAGGCTTCCTGGAGGACAGCAATATCTACGTCCAGGCTGAAGGGGTCCCTGGACGCTTAGGGGGTTGTGGTGAGCACAGTGATCCCTGGGGGTATAGGGACTTGGTGAGGGGCACAGATACCTATGTATGTCCTGGAGGGGTCCCGGGGAGGGGGCTTGGTGGTACTGTAGGAGACACAGATACCTACGTCCAGGCTATAGGCATTCTGGGGGGGCTTAGGGCTTTGGGGGGGCACAGATACCTACATCCAGGCTGGAGGGGTCCCGGGGGGCTTAGGTGGTTTGTGGGGAGGGGCACAGATATGTACATCCAGGCTGGAGAGGTTCCGGAGAGGATTAGGGGTTTTTGCGGATGGCAGAGATACCTATCTCCATACTGTAGGGGTCCCGGGGGGCTTAGGGTTTTTTGGGAGGCACAGATATCTATGTCCAGGTTGGAGTGGTTCCTGGGGGGTTTAGGGAGTTCCTTGGGTGGCACAGATACCTAGGTCCATGCTGTAGGGTTCCCTGGGTGGATTAGGGGTTTTTTGCGTGGCAGAGATACCTACGTCTAGGCTGTAGGGGTCCCTGGGAGGCTTAGGGGGTTTGTGGGGGGCAGAGATACCTACTTCCAGGCAATAGGTCTTCCAGGGGGAATTAGTGTGTTGGGGGGGCACAGATACCTAGGTTTAGGCTGGAGGGTTCCCGGGGGGGGGCTTACGCCATTTGTGTTGGGCACAGATATCTGCATCCAGGCTGGAGTGGTCCCTGGGGGGGGCTAAAGCGGTTTCTGGTGGGCACAGATAACTACCTCCAGGCTGGAGGGGTTTCTCGGCACTTAGGGGTTGTGGGGGAACAGATACTTCCATCCAGGCTGGAGGGTCCCTGGGGGGCTTAGCGGGTTCATGTGGGGCACAGATACCTAAGTCCAGACTGGATGGGTCCAGGGGGGGCTTATGGGGTTCAGGGAGCACAAATGCTTATCTCTAGGCTATAGGGGTCCCTGGTGGGCTTAGGGGGTTTTGGGGGGCCCCAGATACCTAAGTCCATGCTGTAGGCGTCCCTACAGGTGCTTATGGGTTCGTGGGGTGCACAGATACTTATGTCCAGTCTGGAGGGGACAGGGGGGGTTGGGGTTCCATGAGGGGCACAGATACAAACCTCCAGGCTGTAGGAGTCCCAGGGAGGCTGTGGGGTTGCAAATACCTACATCTAGTCTGGATGGGTCCTGGGGGTTATAGGGGGTTTGTGGGGGGCACAGATACCTAGGTACAGGCTGTCGGTGTCCCGAGGAGATGAGGCGGTTCACTGGGGGCTCAGATACATCCAGGCTGGATGTGTCCCGAGGAGCTTAGGGGGTTTGTGGGGTGCTCAGACACCTGTGTCCAGGCTGTAGGGATCCCTGGGAGGTTAGAGGTTCGTGGGTGTCACAGATAGGGACTTCCAGGCTGAAGGGGTCGCTGGGACGTTTAGGGGGTTTGTGGGAGTACAGATACCTACGTCCAGGCTAAAGGGGTAATGGGGGTGCTTAGAGAATCGGGGCGGACACAGATACCTACGTCCAGGGTCTAGGGGTCCCGAGGGGATTGGGGGTTGAGGGGGGAACAGATGCCTACGTCCTAGCTGAAGGGGTCCTGGGTGGTTTAGGAGGTTCGTTGGAGTCACAGATACCTAAGTCCAGGCTGTAGGGGTTCCTGGGGTATTCGGGGATTTCTGGGGGTCACAGATACCTACGTTCAGACTGGAAGGGTTCCAGAGGGCTTAGGAGATTTATAGGGGGACAGATACCAACATCCTGGCTGTAGGGGTTCCCGTGGGGATTAGGTGGTTTATGGGGAGCGCAGATTACTCATAGACTCTAGGACTGGAAGGGACCTCGAGAGGTCATCGACTCCAGTCCCCTGCCCTCATGGCAGGACCAAATACTGTCTAGACCATCCCTAATAGACATGTATCTAACCTACTCTTAAATATCTCCAGAGATGGAGATTCCACAACTTCCCTAGGCAATCTATTCCAGTGTTTAACTACCCTGACAGTTAGGAACTTTTTCCTAATGTCCAACCTAAATCTCCCTTGCTGCAGTTTAAGCCCATTGCTTCTTGTTCTATCATTGGAGGCTAAGGTGAACAAGTTTTCTCCCTCCTCCTGATGACACCTTTTTAGATACCTGAAAACTGCTATCATGTCCCCTCTCAGTCTTCTCTTTTCCAAACTAAACAAACCCAATTCCTTCAGCCTTCCTTCATAGGTCATGTTCTCAAGACCTTTAATCATTCTTGTTGCTCTTCTCTGGACCCTCTCCAATTTCTCCACATCTTTCTTGAAATGTGGTGCCCAGAACTGGACACAATACTCCAGTTGAGGCCTAACCAGCGCAGAGTAAAGCGGAAGAATGACTTCTCGTGTCTTGTTTACAACACACCTGTTAATGCATCCCAGAATCACGTTTGCTTTTTTTGCAACAGTATCACACTGTTGACTCATATTAAGCTTGTGGTCCACTACGACCCCTAGATCTCTTTCTGCCATACTCCTTCCTAGACAGTCTCTTCCCATTCTGTATGTGTGAAACTGATTGTTCCTTCCTAAGTGGAGCACTTTGCATTTATCTTTATTGAACTTCATCCTGTTTACCTCAGACCATTTCTCCAATTTGTCCAGATCATTTTGAATTTTGACCCTGTCCTCCAAAGCAGTTGCAATCCCTCCCAGTTTGGTATCATCCGCAAACTTAATAAGCGTACTTTCTATGCCAACATCTAAATCGTTGATGAAGATATTGAACAGAACCGGTCCCAAAACAGACCCCTGCGGAACCCCACTTGTTATACCTTTCCAGCAGGATTGGGAGCCATTAACAACTACTCTCTGAGTACGGTTATCCAGCCAGTTATGCACCCACCTTATAGTAGCCCCATCTAAATTGTACTTTCCTAGTTTATCTATAAGAATATCATGCGAGACCGTATCAAATGCCTTACTAAAGTCTACGTATATCACATCCACCGCTTCTTCCTTATCCACAAGGCTCGTTATCCTATCAAAGAACGCTATCAGATTAGTTTGACACGATTTGTTCTTTACAAATCCATGCTGGCTATTCCCTATCACCTTACCACCTTCCAAGTGTTTGGAGATGATTTCTTTGATTACCTGCTCCATTATCTTCCCTGGCACAGAAGTTAAACTAACTGGTCTGTAGTTTCCTGGGTTGTTTTTATTTCCCTTTTTATAGATGGGCACTATATTTGCCCCCTTCCAGTCTTCTGGAATCTCCCCCGTCTCCCATGATTTCCCAAAGATAATAGCTAGAGGCTCAGATACCTCCTCTATTAACTCCTTGAGTATTCTAGGATGCATTTCATCAGGCCCTGGTGACTTGCAGGCATCTAACTTTTCTAAGTGATTTTTTACTTGCTCTTTCCTTATTTTCTCTTCTAAACCTACCCTCTTCCCGTAAGCATTCACTATACTAGACATTCCTTCAGACTTCTCAGTGAAGACTGAAACAAAGAAGTCATTAAGCATCTCTGCCATTTCCAAGTCTCCCGTTACTGTTTCCCCCTCCTCACTGAGCAGTGGGCCAACCCTGTCCTTAGTCTTCCTCTTGCTTCTAATGTATGACAGATACCAATGTCCTGGCTGTAGATGTTCCTCCACGGTGGCCTCAGGGCTGGAAGAGCTCCCACTCCCTTCTATTACCTGGGGGCTGCAGCAGGGGCACAGAGCTTCTCTGGTCTCACTCCTTTACCCCTGCCCCGCTGTGGCCCTGACACCAGAGAAGCTCTGTGCCCCTGCTGCAGCCTCTGCGCCATATCAGGGAGTGGGAGCTCCTCCAGCCCTGGGGCCACCGTGAGGGAGACTTTTCCAGAGGGACCCAATTTGGCCAGGGGCCCTCGGGACCCCGACAGCCTGGATGTAGGGTTATGTGCGACCACAGCCCCTCTATGTACCCCAGGAACATCTACAGCCAGGACATTGGTATCTGTACCCCCCGAACCCACAAAGCCCCCTAGGGACCTTTACAGCCAGTATGTTGGTATCTGTGACCCCCATAATTCTCCTAAGACCTCTGGGACCCCTCTAGTCTGCACGCAGGTATCTGTGACCCCCAGAAATCCCTGAATGCCCCAGGAACCCCTACAGCCTGGACTTAGGTATCTGTGACTCCAACGAACCTCCTAAACCACCCAAGACACCTCCAGCTATGACGTAGGTATCTGTTCCCCCCTCAACCCCCAATCCCCTCGGGACCCCTAGACCCTGGACGTAGGTATCTGTGTCAGCCCCGATCCCTTAAGCACTCCCATTACCCCTTCAGCCTGGACGTAACTACCTGTGACCCCCACGAACCCCCTAAGCCCCCAGGGATCCCTACAGCCTGGACACAGGTGTCTGAGCACCGCACGAACCCCCTAAGCTCCTCGGGACACATCCAGCCTGGATGTATCTGAGCCCCCAGTGAACCGCCTAATCTCCTCGGGACACCGACAGCCTGTACCTAGGTATCTGTGCCCCCCACAAACCCCCCATAACCCCCAGGACCCATCCAGACTAGATGTAGGTATCTGTACCCCCACAGCCCCCCTGGGACTCATACAGCCTGGAGGTTCGTATCTGTGCCCCCCATGAAACCCCAACCCCCCCTGCCCCCTCCAGCCTGGACATAAGTATCTGTGCACCCCATGAACCCATAAGCACCTGTAGGGACCCCTACAGCATGGACTTAGGTATCTGGGGACCCCCAAAACCCCCTAAGCCCACCAGGGACCACTACAGCCTAGAGATAAGTATCTGTGCCCCCTGAACCCCATAAGCCCCCCCTGGATCCCTCCAGCCTGGATTTAGGTATCTGTGCCCCCTACGAACCCGCTAAGCTCCCCAGGGACCCTCCAGCCTGGACGGAGGTATCTGTGCCCCCCCACAATCCCTAAGTGCCGAGACACCCCTCCAGCCTGGAGGTAGGTATCTTTGCCGAACACAAACTGCCTAAGCCCCCCCCCATCGGGAACCCTCCAGCCTGGATCTAGGTATCTGTGCCCCCCCAACACACTAATTCCCCCTGGAAGCCCTATTGCCTGGACTTAGGTATCGCTGCCCCCCACAAACCCTCTAAGCCTCCCAGGGACCCCTACAGCCTAGACGTATGTATCTGTACCCCTCAGAAAACCCCTAATCCACTCGGGGACTCCTACAGCATGGACCTAGGTATCTGTGCCCCCCAGGAACTCCCTAAACCCCCCAGGAACCACTCCAACCTGGACATAGTTATCTGTGCCTCCCAAAAAAACCCTAAGCACCCAGGGACCCCTAGATCCTGGAGATATGTATCTCTGCTGTCCACAAAAATTTCTTATACTCCCTGGAACCTCTCCAGCCTGGACGTACATAGCTGTGCCCCCCACAACCCCCCTAAGCCCCCCGGGACCCCTCCAGCCTGGATGTAGGTATCTGTGCCCCCCCAAAGCCCTAAGCCCCCCCAGAATGCCTATAGCCTGGACGTAGGCATCTGTGTCCCCTACAATACCACTAAGCCCCTCCAGGGACCCCTCCAGGACAAACATAGGTATCTGTGCCCCTCACCAAGTTCCTAAACCCCCAGGGATCACTGTGCTCACCACAACCTCTAAGCCATCCAGGGACCTCTCCAGCCCGGACGTAGATATTGGTGTCCTCCAGGAAGCCCTTAATCCCCACCAGGACCTATACAGCCTGGACACAAATACCTATACCCCCCACAACCCCCCTAACTCCCCCAGAGTCCCGACCATCCTGGACGTAGGTATCTGTGACCCTACGAACCCCCTTAAACCCCCCAGAATGCCTCCAGCCTGGACGTAGCTATCTGTACCTCCCATGACCCTTAAGCCCCCAGGGATCTCTACAGCCTCTACGTAGGTGTGATGCTCTGTGCATTACCCTGAGTGGCCACACAGTGTCACTGTTGCTCCATGCAGGAAATGCTCTGGGCATTACTGTGATGGAGTGGGGACTGTCTGTGTGGGGGATGGGAGAGCAGGGGGTGACTTTAGGTGAGGGACAGGACCTAAGCCTGTAACTCGAGCTAGGCAGGGCTGAGAGAGTGAGCACCTTTGCCCGGGAAGCTGGACACAGGAAGGGGTCGGCTGGAGGGAGTTAGTTCAGTTTTGGTTTGGAGCTGGGTAGTTGGAATTCAGAGAATCCCGAACTGGGAACTAAGCTTCCTGAACCCCCAGAAGGACTCGAGGGAGTTAGTTCAGTTTTGGTTTAGAATTCCTTGGTGCAAAAACACCGTGAAACTCCCCTTTCTTCTTCACAGAGGGCTTCAACATCCCTTTTCTCACTCAGGCTCACAACTGCCCAGAATTAGAGAACTGTCCCTGTTCCCATTGGACAAATGGGAGGAGCCTGAGGTACAGAGAAGGGAGGTGACCTACCCAAGGGCCTACACAGCAAGGCTGAGGCAGAGCCAGAAAGAGAAGCCGCCAGTCAGACTCCTGTTCTAACAGACAACAAATCCCCCCAGAGGCAGGGATAGAGCTCAGGAACTGA
The DNA here is from genome assembly GCF_025201925.1 of Gopherus flavomarginatus. Taxonomy (NCBI): domain Eukaryota; kingdom Metazoa; phylum Chordata; order Testudines; family Testudinidae; genus Gopherus; species Gopherus flavomarginatus. Next base: position 1,241,875 of record NW_026115128.1, read on the forward strand.
GATGGTGGGAAAATTTCATTCCAACCGTTTCTGTCCAAATATCCCATTCAGACTAAACCAGTTTGTTTCTCAGAATCATAACAAGTGAGATGGAAGTTCTTTGCAAAAAGATTTTGTTGCAAAACAAAAGCATCTCCTGTTTGTCACAGTGTGTTAAATTGTGTCATCACACACAAGGAGGAGACACTTAGATCTTGAAAATTAGATAAGATGCTTCAGTCTGAGCTAAGTCATTGCTGCTCTTAACAATTCCAAAATAAAAAAATGCAAATAAAAAAGACTGTTTCAGCTAATCTATTATGTCATAATCTGCTCTGAGTAAACGTGATGGGACACCTCATATTATGCACTACTCTTAGTGACACTCTCCAATGGATCCCCATCCTCCACCCACCATGAGGTAGGTAAGAGTGGATCATTATTATCCCTACCTGAAAGCACACCATGGCCGCTTCACTTCTCCTGCCTCCCCTAGACCCTGGACGTAGGTATCTGTGTCAGCCCCGATCCCTTAAGAACTCCCATTACCCCTTCAGCCTGGACGTAACTACCTGTGACCCCCACGAACCCCCTAAGCCCCCAGGGTTCCCTACAGCCTGGACACAGGTGTCTGAGCACCCCACAAACCCCCTAAGCTCCTCGGGACACATCCAGCCCTAAGCCCCCTGAGACCCCTAGAGTATGGAGATACGTATCTCTGCCATCCGCAAAAACCCCTAATCCTCTCTGGAACCTCTCCAGCCTGGATGTACATATCTGTGCCCCTCCCCACAAACCACCTAAGCCCCCCGGGACCCCTCCAGCCTGGATGTAGGTATCTGTGCCCCCCCTAAAGCCCTAAGCCCCCCCAGAATGCCTATAGCCTGGACGTAGGTATCTGTGTCTCCTACAGTACCACTAAGCCCCCCCCAGGGACCCCTCCAGGACATACATAGGTATCTGTGCCCCTCACCAAGTCCCTATACCCCCAGGGATCACTGTGCTCACCACAACCCCCTAAGCGTCCAGGGACACCTTCAGCCTGGACGTAGATATTGCTGTCCTCCAGGAAGCCTTTAATCCCCACCAGGACCTCTACAGCCTGGACGCAAGTACCTATGCCCCTCACAACCCCCCTAACTCTCCCAGGGTCCCGCCCATACTGGATGTAGATATCTGTGACCCTACGAACCCCCGTAAGCCCTCGAGGTATCTCTACAACCTCCACGTAGGTGCGATGCTCTGTGCATTACCCTGTGTGGCCACATGGTGTCACTGTTGCTCAACGCAGGAAATGCTCTGTGCATTACCCTGCATGACGACATGGTGTCACTGTTGCTCCATGCTGGGAAATACTCTGTGCATTACCCTGTGTGGCCACACACTGTCACTGTTGCTCCATGCAGGAAATGCTCTGTGTATTACCCTGCATGGCCACACGGTGTCACTCTTGCTCCATGCAGGAAATGCTCTGGGCATTACCCTGCATGGCCACACAGTGTTACTGTTGCTCCATGCGCGAAATGCTCTCGGCATTACTGTGATGGAGTGGGGACTGTCTGTGTGGGGGATGGGAGAGCAGGGGGTGACTTTAGGTGAGGGACAGGACCTAAGCCTGTAACTCGAGCTAGGCAGGGCTGAGAGAGTGAGCACCTTTGCCCGGGAAGCTGGACACAGGAAGGGGTCGGCTGGAGGGAGTTAGTTCAGTTTTTTTTTTGGAGCTGGGTAGTTGGAATTCAGAGAATCCCAAACTGGGAACTAAGCTTCCTGAACCCCCAGAAGGACTCGACTGACGGGTCCTGGTTGTGCCCCAAAGCCCTGCTGTATCCTTCGTTCCTGTTGGCCAAAACAACCCTCTGTTTTACTGGCTGGCTGAGTCACTGTGTGTCCCTGGAAGAGGGGTGCAGGGCCAGATTCCACCACACTCCATGACACCCCCTAAGCCCCTCTGGGACCCCTGCAGCTGGGATGTAGGTATCTGTGCCCCAAACCCCTAAGCCCCCCAGGGACCCCTACAGATTGGACCTAGATCTCTGTGCCCCCCAGGAACCTCCTCATATCCCCAGGGACCCCTTCAGCCTGGACATAGGTGGAACCCATCTGCCAGGCTGAATTGATAGCAGCAAGGACTGGGTTCAATACATAGGGGTCCCTTCTCTATTACATAATGCAAACCAGATCGAGCCCTCACCCAGTGACATGGGAAAATTTTACATACACACCCCTAGGTGCCTCAAAGAGGCAATACTTCCCCTCTCGCAATCATAGAATCTGGGTATAGCAGAAAATGTTTAATAACGTGAGATAAACAACATAGCATTAAATTTGGAAAACACCTCAACTAGGCCGTGTCCTTTTCCCTGGGCTCTAGAATCTAGCAATCCCGAAATCACCCCAAGACTCAAAAGTACAATACCTCAAATATTTCAAGACTCCAGCAACCCCATAATCACCCACATTCCCGCAGCCCCAGAGTTCAAGAGTCTATCTGCCGGGTTCTCCCCCCTGCCAGCCTGGGTAGAAAGGGGCACCTTACGTGGTCCACTGCTGTCTGCCCTGCCTCTCCGTGGGATTCTGCTTCTACCTTTCCCACAAACTGCTCAGCTCAGTCCACCAGCTGCTCTGCTCCACCAGCCAACCTGTGATCTGCTCCAGCTGTCTCCAAAAACTGCTTAGCTTTCTTCACTCCTTGAGCCATTCCAAGTGCTCCACAAACTGCTCTTCTCCATCATCTGCTCTGCAATATAGTTTCAAACTCCCCCACTATTTAACACAGCACTTCAATGACTTCAGCTCAGAAACCTGGATCTTCAGTTATTAAAAAATTCAACAACCAGCTCTACTACTCAACTGTTAAAAGAGAAAAAGATGTAATTGGTGTTTCTGGCTCATCCAAGGAGCCCACTCCCTTGTCTAGTGAGTGCCACTCAACTGATGGTGAGAATCCCTGTCTCAAAGCTATTTCACAGTTCCTCATCCACACAATCAGGGTGACAACACTCCACATCTCACACCCCAACAACAAATAAACTGGGGATACCATAGCTGCCAAAGTAACCATCCCAGGCTGCCGTGGCCGTGTCACGCACGGTGAGTGTGTCTATGCAAACATGATCAGACCCTGAAATCCTTTTCCACACTTGCCATAATTCACCACCAGATGTGAGGGTAGAGTTCATCCTGCTTCTGCTTACATAGGTATCTGTGCCCCCCACAACCCCCTAATCCCACCAGAACCCATCTAGCCTGGATAATGGTATCTGTGCTCTCCACAAACCTCTAAGCCCCCCAGGGAACCCACAAGCCCAGATGTAGGCATCTGTATGCCCCACACACCCCTTAATACCCACAGGAAACTTCCAGACTGTAGGTAGGTATCTGTGACCCCTAGAGCCCCACAAAGTTCCTCGGGACCCCTACAGCATGGATGTTTGTATCTGTGACCGACAAAAACCGCCTAAGCTACCCAGGGCCACCTACCATCAGGATGTAGGTAGCTGTTCCCCCCCAAACACACCTAATCCCCCCGGAACCCCTCCAGCCTAGATGTAGGTATCTCTGACCCCACGAATCCGTTAAGACATGACAGGACCCCTCCAGCATCGACATAGGTATCTGTGCCCACACAACCCTCCTAAGACCCCCAAAACCCCTCCAGCCTAGACGCAGGTATCTGTGCCCAGCATGAACCCCCTAAGGTCCCTAGGACCCCTCTTGCCTGGATGAATGTATCTGTGCCCCTTACAAACCCCTAAGACCCCCCCAGGATCCCTATAGACCGGACGTAGATATCTGTGCACCCTCACGAACCCACTGATCCTCCCAGCGACCCCTACAGCATGGAAGTAGGTATCTGTACCCCAAAATTCTCCAAAGCAGCCCCAGGACCCCTACAGCCTCGATATAGGTATCTGTGCCCCCGCACAACTCCCTAATACCCCCAGAACTCCTCCAGCCTGGACGTAGATATTTGTGACTTCCAGGAACCCCCAAAGCCCTCCCCAGGACTTCTCCAGTCCCTACATAGGTATCTCTGCCCCCCACCAGCCTTCTAAGACCCATAGGGCCCCCACCAGCCTGGTTATAGCTATGTGTACGCCACACAAACCCCCTAAGCTCCCCAGGGCCCCCTCCAACCGGTACGTAGGTATCTGCACAACCACAAACCCTTAAGTCCCCCAGGGACCCCTCCAGACCATACTTAGGTTTCTGTGACCCTTACCAACTCCTTAAACCCCCAGGGACCACTACAGCATGGACGTATGTATCTATGCTCACCACAACACCCTAAGCCATCTAGGGACTTCTCCAGCCCTGACGTAGATATTTGTGCCCCTCATGAAGCCCCTAATGCCCACCAGAATGTCTCCAGCCTGGACGTAGCTATCTGTGCCCCCCACGACACCTAAGTCCCCCAGGCATCTCTACAGCCTCTACATAGGCGTGATGCTCTGTGCATTACCCTGCATAGCCACATGTTGTCACTGTTCCTCTATGAGAGAAATGCTCTGTGCATTACCATGCGTGGCCACATGAAATCACTGTTGCTTCATCCAGGAAATGCTCTGTGCATTTCCCTGCATGGCCACATGGTGTCACTGTTGCTCCATGCAGGAAATACTCTGTGCATTACCGTTTGTGGCCACACGGTGTCACTGTTGCTCCATGCGGGAATTGCTCTGTGCATTACCCTGCATGGCCACACGGTGTCACTCTTGCTCCATGCAGGAAATGCTCTGTGCATTACCCTGTGTGGCCACACAGTGTCACTCTTGCTCCATGCAGGAATTGCTCTGTGCATTACCCTGTGTGGCCACATGGTGTCACTGTTGCTCCACGGGGGAAATGCTCTGGGCATTACCCTGCATGGCCACACAGAGTTACTGTTGCTCCATGCGCGAAATGCTCTGGGGATTACTGTGATGGAGTGGGGACTGTCTGTGTGGGGACTGGGAGAGCAGCGGGTGACTTTAGGTGAGGCACAGGACCTAAGCCTGTAACTTAAGCTAGGCAGCGGGGAGGGGATCAGCACCTTTGCCCAGGAAGCTGAATAAAGGAAGGGGCTGGCTGGAGGGAGTTAGTTCAGTTTTGGTTTGGAGCCGGGCTGTTGGAATTCAGGGAATCCCAAACTGGGAACTAAGCTTCCTGAACCCCCAGAAGGACTCGATTGAGGGGTCCTGGTTGTGCCCAAAAGCCCTGCTGTATCCTTCATTCCTGTTGGCCAAAAAAACCTTCTGTTTTACTGGCTGGCTGTGTCACTGTGTGTCCCAGGAAGAGGGGTGCAGGGCCAGATTCCACCACACTACGTGACACCCCCTAAGTCCCTCTGGGACCCCTGCAGCGTAGACGTATGTATCTATGCTCACCACAACCCCCTAAGCCATCCAGGGACCTCTCCAGCCCTGACGTAGATATTTGTGCCCCTCATGAAGCCCCTCATGCCCACCAGAATGTCTCCAGCCTGGACGTAGCTATCTGTGCCCCCCATGACCCATAAGCCCCCCAGGGATCTCTACAGCCTCTACATAGGCGTGATGCTCTGTGCATTACCCTGCATGGCCACATGTTGTCACTGTTCCTCTATGAGAGAAATGCTCTGTGCATTACCCTGCGTGGCCACATGGAATCACTGTTGCTCCATCCAGGAAATGTTCTGTGCATTTCCCTGCATGGCCACATGGTGTCACTGTTGCTCCATGCAGGAAATGCTCTGTCCATTACCTGGTGTGGTCACAAGGCGTCAATGTTGCTCCATGCGGGAAATGCTCTGTGCATTACCCTGCCTGGCCACACGGTGTCACAGTTGCTCCATATGGGAAATGTTCTGTGCGTTACCATGCGTGGCCACATGGTGTCACTGTTGCTCCACGGGGGAACTGCTCTGGGCATTACCGAGTGTGGCCACACGGTGTCACTGTGGCTCCATGCGGGAAATGCTCTGGGCATTACTGTGATGGAGTAGGGACTGTCTGTGTGGGGGATGGGAGAGCAGGGGGTGACTTTAGGACCGGACACTTGCTCAGCCTGTAACCTGAGCTAGGCGCGGGGAGGGGTCAGCACCTTTGCCCGGGAAGCTGGACACAGGAAATGGCCAGCTGGAGGGAGTTGGGTTAGTTCAGTTTCGGTTTTGGTCTGGGTGGTTGGAATTCAGGGATTCCCAAACTGGGAACTAAGTTTCCTGAACCCCTAGAAGGACTTGATTGTGGGGTCCTGCTTGTGCCTCCAAGCTCTGCTGCATCCTTCGCCCCTGTTGTCCAATAAACCTTCTGTTTTACTGGCTGGCTGAGAGTCACTGTGAGTCCCAGGAAGAGGGGTGCAGGACTGGACTCCCCCACACTCCGTGACAGACCCTAAGCCCCTCCGAGACCCCTGCAGCCTGGACGTAGGTATCTGTGCCTCCCACCAAACACCTAAGACACTCAGAGATCCCTCCAGCCTGAACTTAGGTATCTGTGCCCCCCACAAACCCCCTAAGCCCCCGAGGGACCTATACAGCCAGAACATTGGTATCTGTACCCCATATAGACTCCATAAGCCCCTTGCGACACTCCAGTGTGCACGTAGGTATATGTGCCCCTCAGAAACCCTCTAAGCCCCGAGGAACCCCTACAGCCTGGACATAGGTATTTGCACTCCCACAACCCCCCTAACCCCCCCCTCCCGGGACATCTGCAATCTGGACGTAGATATCTGTGCCCCTCACGAAACCTCTAACCCCCCCTGGGAACGATACAGCCTGGACATACGTATCTGTGCCCACTCGAACCCCTAAAACCCACTGGTACCCCTACAGCCTGGACATCATAGGTGTCTTTGGCCCCCACAAATCCCCTAAGACTCCCAGGATGCCTCCAGCCTGGACGTAGGTATCTTTGCCCCCCACTAACCCCCTAAGCCCCCCTGGTAACCCTACAGCCTGGATGTAGGAATATGTGCCCCCCACGAACCCTCTAAGCCCCCATGGGACCCCTAGAGCATGGAGATTGGTATCTGTGTCCCCCCCAAACTCTCTAAGCCCCCCAGGGACCGCTATGGCCTGGACCTAGGTATCTGTGCACCCCAAGGCCCCTAAGATCCCCCGGACCTCTGCAGCCTCGCTGTAGGTGTGACGGTGCTGCCCGTGGGAGCCAGCTCAGCTCACTCAATCAGAGTGAATTGCAAACAAAACAGGGCAGACAAATCCCAAACGCTGCTGGTTATTTCAATACTTAGATTTACCAAGCCAGCACAAAACAGCTTCTGTAGTACCTCACTGGTTACTTAGAAGTTTAAACCATGCAGTTCCCTTAAAGTACCCAGCCTCAGGCTTCCGTCCAGACACACCTGTTAGATATGATGATGATTCCTGAAAATCTTACTTCATCATATAAAAGAAAAGATTCTTCCAATCCCAAAGGATCAGCCACATAACCAGGTTCAATTATAACTTAGATTTTACCTAAAATACATGCTATAGCCAATTCTTATTAACTAAGCTAAAATTTATTAGAAAAGAAAAGAGAGAGAGTGAGTGTTGGTTAAAAGATTAATAGACATATAGACTTGAATTCAGTTTTTGAGGTTCAGATACAAAGTAGAGATGAGCTTGTAGTTGCCAAAAGTCCTTTTAGAAATAGTCCATAGGTTATAATCCAATGTCCATATTCAGGGTGGCTCCAGTCAATGACTGGGGATCTCAATCCTTGTGGCTTAAGGTTTCCACCTCTTGAAACCCAAAGCAGATCTGAGATGAAGAAGGATCGTGTCCCAGGTTCTTAAACATTTCCAGCAGCCTTTCAGCCTGAGAAAACAATAGGCTTAACTCTTCTTCCAAACATCCTGGCAATTAGTACATCCATCAAACAGTTCAGATACAGATTACCACAACCTTCAAAGAGACACAGACAATAATACTATTTCACTCAAGTATCATCATAAATGTTAATATTCTTTTTTTGCTCTTTGAATTAAAACTAGAGCAATAGACAAGACTTGTTTCCTGACATCACAAGACCTGAGCAAACACCTCCCCTTCTACCTCTAACACTGCAGACTTGCATTTCAAAGCTCTGTTCATTTACATATCTTGTTAACCAGTTTTTAAGGTTCACCCACGGGTCAGGTCAGTCGGTGAGGTGAGTTAATTAACTCTTTCTGGCCCTGTCACCTTTCAATGAGATATTAGATTATACTTATGTCAGGGACTCTAACCCAGACGGCAAAGTTCATTCTCTGACCGCGAGAGAGACAGGCAACACCAGCAAGGTCCGATCAAAAGCTCTTTATTGACAAGTGCACGCATCAATAGAGAGCAGCTCGTCTCCAGAGAGAACCAGCCTGCTCTTTACATCTTAGTATAAGCCTATGTAGACAGTTCCGTCGCGTCATAAATTATTCACTGGAGCAACCCACCCCCTTCTTCTAACAACTAGAAACTAGACACCTTTAGTATACATGCATGCCTAAAGTTAGAAATGTAGGGGAGTTAAAAACAAACAAAGAACAAAACCAGGGAGCGAAAACAAGGAGGCTGGGAAACTAGGACTCTTATCAGTTCTTCGAAGGAGCTGCCCGAACACAGCACATCTGGTACTATGCCAGGAATGCAGCTTCTCTCTTATCTCACTTTTTCCCAGCGCTTGTGAGACATGGTGCCGCTTCTCAGTGTTTTCCACTTAGGGATTACCCACAAACCTCTGTTAGCCTGACTTTGGTCAGGTTGGCATACCTGGTTTTGTCTGCTATATCTTTATTCAGGCCTAACAATCCCCCCTTTGTCCCTAGAGGACCATAATAGGACTCTTGGGACACATATCCATTTAACAATTGTACGGGGGAGGCTAGTAAACCATGACCCAAGGTCTGAGTGGAGGTCCTTAAAACTAAAAGTGTGATCAAGAGATATAGCATGGAAAACAACAGCAACATTCTTAATAGCTTGTAAATCTTTGTCAATTAAGCCAGAGTGATTAACAGCAAAGCAACATTTTTCCCCAATGCGAGCACAAGCCCCTCTCTAATTCAGCATTCATGGCATTTAGCACACGTCTATTTTGCAAAGTTACTTCTGCTACTTCATCAGTCTTTCGTTGCAACTTTTGGAAAGCGTCTATTAATGCATTAGCTGTTTTTTTTCAAGCTCTGCAGAAATATTTACAACTGCTCTCTTGAGCTTAGCCACCCACAATCCAGGAATGAGTGCACGGACAAAAGAGTGGAATCCTGTTTGTCTGACAACTAAGGGATTGGGGCACTGACTATAAATCAGTTAGGTATACCAAATGGTCTAATTTCCCAGATGTTTCGGTGAATAATCCAGTCCCATGTGCATCCTCCCCATGGACCCGTCAGGATTCGGTATGTGGAAGCCCACACCCCCCAGTCCAAATGCTTGGAAGGAGCACTGTAAATGTTTACACTTCCACCCAGAAAGTCTTTAGTATATCTCCATGACCACAGATCAGATGGTACTCCTGATGTGTCTGTAAGGGCAGTGGGCCAAGTCTGGTACTCAAGATCACTCCAAATGGCCATCAGCTGGTCATTCAGGAAATTCTGAATCTCCAAACATACTAGATCCCACTGCAATGCCTTCCCAGCCTCAGTGATATTTAATACCATCTTTCCTTGGTGTAGTACTATATTACATTTGTTATTTAACTATTTTCAGGTACTTTTAAAAGGCATTGACATTAATAGCATAGGAGGGGGTTACATTATTAGTCACTGGAATGGTTTCAATACAGGTAAAATTTCCAGTGGCAGAACAAACTCTTCGGGTACTTGTTATTTAAAATCCAATTAGAGAGAGCAATACATGCTGAAGAATTTATCCACAACACAGGGCACAGCCTGTAGAATAAACCCCAAAATCCAATCAATACCACATTCCCAAGCATGGGTCCCACAAATTTTTTCTGCCAGTGTACAATTCTTTGTTTCTTCACCGGGGTCAGTTCTTAATGTCCTTTCTAGTCAGGAATTCCTGGACTTTAGCAATTTCAGTGGAGTGAGTGTTCCTTCTTCTTTCCCAAAACAGTCTTGGTGCAGCATCTTATAGGGGAGAGGTTACTAGCACATCACCCTGTAATGGTTTTGCTTTTTCTAGAAAAATTCAAAGGCACAGTAGATCTGTCAGTGGATAAGGGAGAGGCTACTAGCACTTCACCTTGTACTTTTTCCCTACTGTCCAGAAGGCACAGTGGAGCTAGAAGGTGAAATAGGCTAATCATCAGTAGGAGAATTCTCCCAGTGTGGAGGGGTCTTTTTGCAGTGAGAATCTTGGGTCCAAGCAGTCAGTCTTTGGTACTTCACAGCGGTGTTGGTAGTCATCAGGACTTAAGGGCCTTTCCAGCATGGAGCCAAGGCAGTCTTTCGTTGGTGGACCTTTACATCAATCCCTTCTCCTGGTTCCAAGGAGTGGCAGGGCTGCTAGGGTCTTTGGGTAGCGCTTCCTTACCTGTGAGAAAAAAAACTTAACACATTTCATTAGTGCCTGGCAGTGTTTTTCAGATCTCATAGCTGCATGGGCAAATTCAAGCCCTCCTTTTCCTGGTTGTTAACCAAGTCTTAACTGTGAGCAGTGTCCTTGAATGGAGTCAGTGTCTTATCTATAGCCTGAGCTTGCTATTTTATTTTATTTTATTTTTTCAGTTAATTCATTCTGTTCTTTGTGCTTCTTCCTTTCTTGGCTTCTTTTAACCTGCAAAGGAAACTTTCACTTTTTACTTATACACCTTTTTCCCAACAATGAACACCTACACATTGTCATTATACAGTACATTAGTCTTATTATTTAATATATGCCACACACACCCTTTTACTAAAATAACCTTATTACAGAGCTTTCGAGCAACAAGCCAGGACAAGCACACCCACTTTGAGGAGTTCACTCAATACAACCTCTAGTCCAATAGCCTTCCACCATCCCCAGCCCTCTGGCTAGAAATCTGAGGTAGCCAGAAAGATCCCATGTACAATATGGGGAGTGGGTTAACTTTTCATGTCCTTGCTTTCAAAGACTGTTGGTATGCAAATTTTAACAACAATTTTTGCAATTAACAATTTGACAAATAAAGTTTCTTTTCCTTACTTAAGGAAATGCATTAGACTTTAGTATATCACATTCTCCTGATTTATCTAAACACTTTGTATTCCAAGTTGAACAAAACAAGTATCTGCATTTTAATTTAACCTTTTTGTTTGATTTTAAACTAGATTATTTTGTAAAAATATTAAACACAAAAATTCCGGCCACAAGACAAACACCACAAGACAGAACATAGAACACAAAACATAATTTCTATTGTGCCAGTAAATGCATGGTACGTTGAATGCTGTTTAGCTGGCACCAGTTTTCCCTGATTATCTGAAAGACAAAAAAACAGAGGTCTACCCCTTCTGGGCAGACAATCATTGCTTAAAATAGACAAATACCCTTGTTGATTTCAGGAAAAACAGAGGAATTATCCCATATTTTATGTGTTTCATAGGCAGCCCAGGTTTCAGTGGCTCCTACCTTATCAGTTAGATAATTTGCATGAATACAGATGCTTTCTGGCTTGCTTTTTACTTTTAACTCTTGCTTTCAAACACTGAAAGAAAACATCACTACTTATAGTGCCCTTACAGCCTAATAAAATTTCAATTACATAGCACTATATACATTCTTCAGCTAATTTAACTAAATTCTAAATGATTGCAATTAACAATTTCTTTGCCTCAATTTATTTACAAACATTTCAAAGACACCAAGAACTTTCCTCTTTAGCATTTTTACAAAGTTCAACTGCTGTTTCCTCCAGCAACTACAGAGTTAACTTCTCACTCTCCCTTAAATCACTTGCTTGTCTCCCAACAGCCACTTTTATCAACTCAAATCACCATTCCAAGTAAGCTCTGGGTATTTGAAATCCCCATGCTTACACTTACTTACTCCTTCCTTCCACTACACCCTTAAAGTTTTCCAACCTGTTTTCCAATCTCTCTGTCTGTTGCCTGCCCGCCTGGGCCCGATCCTGCTTTTCTCACTGAACCGTCCCTTCCATAGGCACCAACTTCTTCCACTACCAGTTTAGCTAGGAGGGTGGGCTTCTCAACTAGCCCCCCACCCCTCCTGGTCTCTTCCCTTAAACATTCTTACTCACAAGACTACCCGAGTCCTCCTTCATGAGGCTTGCCACCTAGACAAAGACACATGGCCCATTGGGCAAAGGCCATTTACTTAACATATAATTTGAAGGACTACTCTTAGAGGGTTTACCCAGAGACTCATTCATCTGTTTGACACTTAAACAGAAAAGAGAATTACACAGAGAGCAGAGGGAATTACAGTCTAAGCCAGACTTTCCCACTTCTATACACTGACCGCTACAGGGGACAGGACAGAAGGATCTCAATTTAACCTCAGAGCTGTCTCGCACACATGGCTTCCACTCCGAGGAATTACGAACAAGAGGTTCAGTTCCACCCACACTCCTAACACCCAAATGAACAGAGAAAAAAAACAACAACAGTAACGGGTTAAATAGAACAGAACCAGAACCAGATAGTGTTTCCTTATCCTATTAGGACTCACTTTTACTCATGCAGTTCTCAGCATATAACACCAACAGTACCAAGCAAAGCAAACACAAAATAACAAGGGTAAAACAAATAGATGGTGTAAATTCTGCAGGGCTCCCCCCTTCTTAATTGCTCACCAAACTGTGACAAATTTCTGTTACCAATCTATCCCTCATGTCAGATGATCAGGCTGACACTACAGGATCGTTGGGGGAAGATAAAGAAAACACACCATATAACTGAATTTTAAAGCTTCATTAATAAAATAATAAAACAACAACGGAGAGTGTTGGGAACGCTCCCACATCACTCAGGAAAATATTAATGCCCCAAGCCCGAAGCTCCTTTCATACTTACACACGTACGTCCAGACTGGCCACTTCTGTGTATAATGTTCAGAGGAGGGGGAGAGGTGGAAGGGAGATTATCCTGTATACAGCTTGTCCAGAATTTCCAACATGCTTCTGCTCTTGGGAGGGCTGTTCTTTTACACCCTGGAATCTCCTGCGGCGTCTCTTTCAGAGATTCCAGTCCAGGTCGGCTGCCTGTGGCTTCTTTGGTGTCACCAAGCCACACCGACTCCAGGGTCACAAAGGCACACTGTTGGATCTTACTGGACAGTTAAGCTTTGCAAATGTAATTTCAGTTCTGTAACTTGTATTTCCTTTGCTTCGCCTCTGTCTATATTTTTTCCTTCACAGCCAGCTGGGGCCGAAAGCAGCCCCTCCCTGCACCAAGCACAGTCCGCGCCGATTCCTGACCCTGAACGCAGAGCACCCCCCTCCTTCCATCCCGGGGCCAAGATGATTTTTAAATTAACCCGTTCCTTATGTCTTTTTCTTTCTTTTTCTCTTTCCCATTAATCATTCTAGTAGCAATGCTAACTACTTCAGACAAACTTTTCCCTTGCGTACCATCTGGATGCTTTCTAAATCTTTTTGCAATATCCTTTGCACATTGTGACATGAAAACCATTTTAACCATCTCCTTTCCATGATCAGTTTCAGGATTTAAATTCCCATGCTTTTTAACTTCACAAATCAGTCGAGCACAAAAGTCAGAGAGGTGCTTATCTGGATGCTGAACACAAGCAGTCACCTTGCTCCAATTTGGAGTAGCCTCCCCTGCATCTCTAATACCATTCAAAACAGCTTTTAAAAATCCATCCAACTTTGTCTTTTGAGCTGGATTATTGGGATTCCAGTTAGGGTCAGTAATTAGCCAAGGTGCATTCAAATGAGCTGCAGATTTTTCTTTTACTTTTTGTCTTTCATCTTCTGTCATGAGAGTATCTAATAACTGATTTACATTTGCCCAAGTGGGCACATGAGTGAAAAAGATTGTGCAGAAAATTCTTTCCACTGCCTCAGGATTGTCTCATAAGTGAGGCATAGTGCACTGCCAGTTAAACAAATTTGAAGTTGCAAACAGGGTATGGGTAAAACCATCTCATGTTCCCCAGCAACCAGTAGAACCAGATAAGTTCTCAATGAGGCTTGTAATATCAGAGGTGTCTCAGAAACATTCTCTCTCATGGAGTTAAGTAACCTAGTGGGGGTCCACAAGGGCAAGGACAAGGGCTGCTGTAATATTGGGGGTGTTTGAAAAGCAGTCCCTGACCAAGTTTGCAAAAGGCTGGCTGGAGGCTGCACAGAGGGGGTGAGGCTGCCTGATTCCTCTGAAGATGAGGGAACATCACTCTGAGCTCCCCCTTGATTCTCCTCTGTCCCTGAACTGTCCCTAACCTGCTTTTGAATCCTTGAACTCCATCAGACGGGGAAGAACAGGAACAAAATTGTCCTCCTCCCGGTGCGGCTCTGGTGCATATGGTGGGTGATTTTTTTACAAGAGCTCTCCATACAAACAGCTTCAAAAGCTACCCATCCCTCCATGGGTTTATAATTATACCATACAAACAAGTAATCCATTTGTCTCGGTCTAAGATCAACCAAAATATCCCTTAAGGAGTTCCTCCTATCTGTGGAAAAGGTTTCACCCACCGGCCAGTCTCTAGTTGGGGACAAATGAAAGGTAAATGATGGCCATTGGATCCAACACAGATTTCTCATCTTAAATTTAACTAGATCAGCTGTCTCAGAAATCTCTTTCCAATCTCTAAGTATCAGAGACAACGGGGCATCCCCCAGGCACTTACTGCCAACTTGCCTCTTTTTAATGAAGGGACTCTAACCCCTCTTCATGAAGGGACTCTAACCCCTCCTCCCCGGGTCGAGGTAAAGGGACTCTAACCCCCACCTCCCCGCGTCGAGCGCTCGCTTACCTCTCCAGGGACTTGAACACCTGGACTGAGACTCAAACCCAGGCTGGGACTCTAACCCAGACAACTTGGATCCTGTGCAAACCTGGACTGGGACTCTAACCCAGACCTGGACTGGGACTCTAACCCAGACCTAAGTAGTCAGGGACTCTAACCCCGACAACCTGGACCCTACTCAATGGGTAGGTGGACGTTGCTGGATTTCCAAGAGTTTCAGCTGGTTCACAGAACACGCCTTATCGCCAACGCAGAGATCAGATCACCAGGCAAGGCTCCTCTAAACTGGAGGATGCGCGCTGCGTTGCCTCAGGGTCCGATCCCCCGCCGGAGAGTCAGACGGGTCCCGGCGGAGTCGCCAAAGATGTCAGGGACTCTAACCCAGACGGCAAAGTTCATTCTCTGACCGCGAGAGAGACAGGCAACACCAGCAAGGTCCGATCAAAAGCTCTTTATTGACAAGTGCAAGCATCAATAGAGAGCAGCTCGTCTCCAGAGAGAACCAGCCTGCTCTTTACATCTTAGTATAAGCCTATATAGACAGTTCCGTCGCGTCATAAATTATTCACTGGAGCAACCCACCCCCTTCTTCTAACAACTAGAAACTAGACACCTTTAGTATATGTAACCCTTCTGCCCCTATAGTTGGCAGCAACAAGGGCCGGGTTCAGTATCCAGGGGTTCCGTTTCAGTAACACAATGCATAACCGGCTCGAGCCCCCACCCAGTGACCTGGGACACTCACATACCACACCCCCCTGGGCGCCTCTAGGAGGCAATACTTCCCCTCTCGCAAGCACGGAGTCTGAGTGTAGCAAAATCTTTTTTAATAAAGGAAGGAATCAATGCGGCATCCCATTGGAGAAACACCACAAACAGGGTTATAACACAAACCATAAACAAAAACCCACCTCCAAGTACGTTTGGCACTGTCCTTTTTCCGCTTAGGGTTTTAAGTCCAATCACCCCAAAGTCCAACAACCCAAAAGTCTCTGGTCAATGCCACCCCAGAGTTCGAGAGTCTATCTGTAGAGGTCCCTCCCCCCAGCCTGGGTAGAAAGGGGCACCTTACGTGGTCCAGGGCCAACTGCCCTGCCTCTCCGTGGGTTCTGCTTCCGCCTTCTCCACGAACTGCTCCGCTTCACCAGCCGCTCCACTCTGCTCCTCCAGCCGTCCTCAGGAACTGCTCAGCTCCACCAGCTGCTCTGCTCCATGAGCTGCTCTGCAAAACTGCTCGGCTCCGCTCACTCTGTGGGCCGCTCCACCTGTCCCGCAGCTACTCCGCTCTGCCAGCCGCTCTGCTGCCACCAGCTGTCCCGTGATCCGCTCCAGCCGTCCCCGCAACTGCTCCACTCCGCCAGCTGCTCTGTTCCACAGCATATCTTCAGGCTCCCCCACTAGTTAGCACAGTACTCAGTGCTCTCAGCTCAGTCATTTCAGCTTTTTTGTGATTTCAACTCTTAGTGATCTCAGCTCTTAGTGGGGGAGCCCCACTGCTAGTGCACCATTAGCCCAAAGTGAGTTCAGCTCAGCAACCTGTATTTAGATTCTTGAGGGAATAAAAAAAATCAACTCTGACATTCCACAGTGGAGAGAGTGCAACTGGTGCTTCTGGCTCCACAAGGAACCTGCACCATCAGGCACAGATACCTGTCCCCAGCCTCTCTACTTCACTGGGTTTTGGAACCCATGACCCTTGTCTAGCAAGTACCACCCAACTGAGGGTGAGTCATTTGTCACCAAGCAGTCCCACCGCTCAGCAATCTGGGATAGGGTAGGCGTGTCTATGCAAATAAACTCTCTGACATTCTTTCCACCAGATGTCAGGGTAGAGCTTATCCTGACTCTGCTTACATCCTTCCCCCAGCCAAGAATTTGTCGTCCCGACAAATCACATTCCCTACTATACCAACTTATTGGTCCCCTCCAAAAGGCATTAGATAGCCCACTTTAGCTTTCACAAACCTGTGTGCTAAATGTATAGGCTCCTCACTAATCACCCCAGGTGCATCGTAAGTTAACCGTTTCACTGGTCTTATTACCCTGTCTCGCCTATTAAGAATCTCTGTTGCTATGGTAGGGGGGACATCCTCTTGAGTGCCGGATGGGGAGGTTTCCTGTGAGTTCCCCTCAGATACTGGCATAGGCTCCTGCATTTCTAGTTCTAACAGTGGAGGGTCGCAGGTGCTCTGGACATCCTCCATCTGTATGTCACCATTGTCCAATAGCCTGTGTAAGTCATTACACGAGGGTCCCACCAGTGGCTCAGGGATGTCAGGAATGGGCCTAAATACTTCTGCCATAGGGTTTAGGGCGGAAGAGGATGTGCTCTCTTCTGATTCAGCGGATCGAGACTGAAATCTTGTCTTCATCCCAGGATACACCATGGTTGTGTCTTCCTCCTCAGACTCACTGTCAGATGTGCCGAGTAGGGGTAGGTTAGCTGCAGGAGGCCGGCTGTCCACATTGGAAGGCGGCTTTGGTACAGCACCTTTGTTCTGCCCAGTTGCCCTGTTGTGGCCCACCTCATAAGGGCTGCTTACCAATTCTCCCACAGGGAGCAAAAGGTTTCTATGCACGGTTTTGGTATGCCCTGGACCCTCTTCAGGTTTTATCTTGTAGACCGGCAGGTCTCCTAGCTATTCCATCACTAAGTAAGGTATTGCCTTCCATCTGTCAGCTATCTTGTGTTTGCCAGCAATACCCAAATTTCTCAGCAGGACTCTGTCCCCTGGCTGGAGCTCTTGCAGACGTACCCTAGCATCATATCGATGTTTGTTGCGGCCTGCATTCTTCTGAGCTGCAGATGTAGCTAAGTGATAAGCATCCCGCAGCTTTTCTCGTAGATGGGATAGATATTGCTGGTGAGTTTCATAGCTATATCCATCCTCGGATACACCAAAGCACAGGTCTATGGGTAATCTTGGTTCTCGCCCAAACATTAAGAGATATGGGGTGACTCCCGTAGCGTCGTTCTTTGTGGCGTTGTAGGCGTGCACTAGAAATGCGACATGTTGGCTCCAGGTTGCCTTCTGCTCTGGCCGCAAAGTCCCTAACATATCTAACAGGGTTCGGTTGAACCTCTCTGGCTGAGGGTCACCCTGTGGGTGATAAGGCGTTGTCCTTGACTTTTTAATTCCTGCTATCCTCAGCACCTCCTTCAGAAGGTGACTCTCAAAGTCTCGTCCCTGATCCGAGTGTATCCGGGCTGGGAATCCATAAACTGAGAAATATTTTTCCCACAGTACTCGAGCGACGGTAGTGGCCTTCTGATCACGTGTGGGATATGCCTGCGCATATCGCGTGTAATGGTCGGTCACTACTAGGATGTTCCCAATATTCCTCTTGTCCACTTCTAAAGACAAGAAATCAATGCAAACCAGCTCCAGAGGTTTGTTGCTGGTGATGTTCTTCAGATATGCAGCCCTCGTGGGCAGAGTTTTCCTTTGCACACATCGCGCGCAGGTCTCACATTTCCGGCGAACATCTTCAGCCATCCGTGGCCAATAGAATCTACTGCAGATAAGTTCCAGGGTCCTCTCCATCCCTAAATGTCCAAAGTCATCATGCAGGGCCCTCATGGCCAGGGCTCTGTAATCTTTTGGCAGCACTAGTTGATTCCGTTGCTTTTGTAGAGGGTCTGTGGTCGTGCGGTGTAGCACTCCCTGAATCAGTTTTAGTTTGGTCCATTCTCTCAATAGTAGTTTGCCCTCTGGGGTAGGTGGGACAACCTCAGCTGGGCCTCGCCCCCCTCTTTTGGCAAGTAGTGTATCACGAATGTCAGCATCTTGTAGTTGGGCCTCTTGCCAGTCAGCCGTATTGAGCATGGGCAAGGGAGATTGGTCCAAAGCAATGTAGTTCACTGAAGCAGAAGGCACGCCTTCAGGGGGTAGGCCCAAAGCTTCAGCAACACATCCATGAAGGCTCTCATGGGCCTCCGGCTCTCGGCGACTCACACTGCAAATAGCTCTCACGCCATCCGGGGGTATCACAGCAACATCAGGTGCCTGCGGACGTCTGGACAAGGCATCTGCATCTACATTGCTTCTCCCTGATCGGTATTGAATGCTGAACTCATAGCTAGCCAAGGCGGCCACCCATCTCTGGCCTGTAGCATCCAATTTAGCACTTGTTAACACATAGGTCAGTGGGTTGTTGTCTGTCCACACCTGGAACTGAGCACCGTACAAGTAGTCTCGGAATTTCTCAGTGATGGCCCATTTCAAGGCCAAGAACTCCAGCTTGTGGATGGGGTAGCGAGTTTCACTGTCAGACAGTCCTCGGCTGGCAAAGGCTACCGGTTTGCGTTTGCCTTCCACTTCCTGATACAGTACTGCTCCCAGACCCTCCAAACTGGCATCAGTATGCAGGATAAACGGTTTGCTTGGGTCAGCAAAGACTAGGACGGGAGCATGAGTTAAGCGAGTAATGATTTCCCGAAAAGCTCTCTCACATCTTTCATCCCACCGCGGCCCAAATGGTTCGAAGGGGCCATAGTGTCTCTGCAAAGGCGGCTTTGGAGGCCTCCGCTTATTCTGGGTCTTAGATTTGTTCTTGTTGGACTGGTATCCCCTGGTAAGATCATTCAGAGGTTTTACAATCGTAGCATAGTTCTTCACAAATCTGCGGTAGTAACCACTAAATCCAAGAAACGTCTTGAGTTCTCTGTAGTTAATGGGACGTGGCCAGGTAGTGAGTGCTTCTATTTTATCGGGGTCAGTACTCACACCCTCTTGGGACACGATGTGACCTACATACTTCACTGAGGTTTGGCAGAACTGGCATTTATCAATTGAAAGCTTCAAACCGTATGCCTCCTACCTGTCGAGCACTTTAAGAAGTCTTTCTTCATGTTCCTCCAGGGTTCTTCCAAACACAATCAGGTCATCCAAGTAAACTAACACCTGCAGTAAATTCATGTCTCCCACGACTTTTTCCATAAGACGTTGAAATGTGGCAGGTGCTCCAGAAATCCCTTGGGGCATGCGTTCGAACTGATAAAACCCTAATGGGCAGATGAAGGCTGTCTTCTCCTTATCTTCTTCACCCAGAGGGATCTGGTAGTATCCACTCCGAAGATCCAACACAGAGAACCACTGACTACCCAGCAAACAGTCCAAGGCATCTTGTACTCGAGGCATGGTGTACTGATCAACTGTAGTGCGCCTGTTTAGGGTGCGGTAGTCAATACACATCCGGATTTTTCCACTCTTCTTACGAACGACCACAATGGGTGAGGCATAGGGGCTTCGTGACTCTGTGATGATACCATTTGCGATCAGCTCTTGAAGATGATGGCGCACGTCTTCCATCTCAGAGAGGGCAATCCTCCTAGACCTCTCCCTGAAGGGTCGGGGATCTTGTAGCCTGATATGGTGTTCCACTCCCTTTGCACATCCCACGTGCCACTCATGTAGTGAGAACACCTTGGATCTCTCGCAAAGCTTCTTCCTCAGGCGATCCTTCCACTCCTCAGACAGCGGTGAGTCCCCGAAGTCAAACTTCGCAGGATCTATCATTGGAACTTCAGCTTCACACTGGGGTCTCACAACGCTTTCAGGCTCAAAAATGTCTGCAATCTTCTGCCCTGGTTTTACAAACACATCACGGCGTGTTTCATTAGCAACCAGTATCGTCACCTCCTCCTGGGCTTCAGCAGGTAGGGTTATGACTCCGCTGAGAACCAGCACTCCTTCTGGGAGCCCTCCCTTGGTTGGCTGCTCTACCACAGCTAATGTTCCCTTACTGCCTTTTAGGCAGGTACTCCTGACAATCACCTCCTTTTCTGACATGGCAGGCACCACTAAAGGGACCGGGCCCGCATACCTCAGTGCTCCGACTGGCAAATCAGGCATCACTTTTCTCGTGTCCTCAATTTTTCTGTAAGCCTCGGCACAGTGTGTGTGTATCACCAAGGTATTCAGATATTGGTCTCCTGCTTGCTGTCTGCAGTAATCGGCCAGTATCCTAAAGAGGCTGGAGTTGGTCCCTATTAGCACAGACACATCAGAGGCTCCTTTGGGGTCAGGGCATATTAAAGCAGCAGTGTCCACCTCCTGTCTTACCCCAGCAATCTCTTCTGGGAATTCCAGGTGTACTATGACATAGCCCTGATAAGGGTATTCATCCATGCTGAGGCCACACAGACCAATGCCAGTCAGTGGCTGTATGGGCAGGTGCCTAAGCATCTGTTGGTAGAATGACTGAAATATAATAGTCACTTGAGATCCAGTGTCAAGCACAGCTTTACACTCCGCCCCTTCAATCCTCACCATGACCTCTGCTCGAGGCCCTATCAGTCCTGCAGGGATCCCAGCTGGTTGGTCTCTTCTGGGGGAATCTTCAAATCCTCTAGGCCTAGATGGTCTCTGTCCCCGGACCTTCTGGCAGCTACTGGATCTCTCCCAACTGATCCTCAGCTTTTCATACACTAAGGAGGGGTTCTCTTCCTTATGGCAGTTAGCAGCACTGTGCCCATCCTGACCACACCGGTAGCAAAAGAAGTGTCCTTTCCCCATTCGGCGAGGTGGGACGGTGACTCTAGATACTGACTTCTCTATCATCACAGTCTGAGGCTCCTTATTCCGGGAAGTCTTAGCTTGGTCAATGATGCTTTGCAGCTCAGCTATCCGTTCTGTCAGGACCTGCATTTGTTGGGCAAGTTCCTCTGTGGTGCTCACCATCAGTACACTGGCCATTGGCGGTGGTGTCGTACTGGCTCGTTCCAATGTTTGGGCTTCCCAACACTCGCTGGCTGCCTGCCTTTCTTCTTCTTCCCTGACCTCCTTTATCAGCTGGGAGTAACTTGGGGGATGTTCCTGCCGTTCTCTTAGTCGGAGATGAAGTAGGATTGGGTTCCGATACTGAGTCCCTCTTACAACTTGAGCCAGTCTGGTCTGATCCATCTGCTCAGCAGTCACTGCTCCCCTCATAACAGCTCTCTGAAGTAGTCTCTCCAGCCTCTGTATGTAGGCTGAAATTTTCTCACCCCTTTGCTGTCGGGAATTAATGAATTTACAGTAACTGTCCTCCGGGCCCTCTACGCTCCCAAAGGTATTATCAAGGGCCTCTAGGCAGTCCTTCACACTGACCTCAGGGTCAGTGAGCTTCAGGGTGCGAATTACATCTAATGCTGGGCCACTAAGGCTCTCTATTAGACATCGTCGCTTTTCTACATCGGGTACGGCCCACTCCCGCAGCATTTCAGTAGTATGCTCCGACCAAAGTTCAAACTCCTCTTCCCCATCAAATAACCTTAACTTACGACAAGAGTTTGACGTAGCATAGGCCAACACAATCTTTTCCAATATATGCCCCAGTGCTTTTGCCCAGTCATAGGCTGAGTCTGCCGCCCCTGAGCTAGAGGCTGCAGGACTGGGGCCCAACAAACCCGACATATTAGCCATTATACAAACAGTAGTTTCCTCAAAATATAAACATAATTATTTCCCAATACAGTGGAACACTCAACAAGTGCTTGCGAGGGGTACTGACCCAGGGATCCCGGACGAGCCCCCAAAAATGTAACCCTTCTGCCCCTCTAGTTGGCAGCAACAAGGGCCGGGTTCAGTATCCAGGGGTTCCGTTTCAGTAACACAATGCATAACCGGCTCGAGCCCCCACCCAGTGACCTGGGACACTCACATACCACACCCCCCTGGGCGCCTCTAGGAGGCAATACTTCCCCTCTCGCAAGCACGGAGTCTGAGTGTAGCAAAATCTTTTTTAATAAAGGAAGGAATCAATGCGGCATCCCATTGGAGAAACACCACAAACAGGGTTATAACACAAACCATAAACAAAAACCCACCTCCAAGTACGTTTGGCACTGTCCTTTTTCCGCTTAGGGTTTTAAGTCCAATCACCCCAAAGTCCAACAACCCAAAAGTCTCTGGTCAATGCCACCCCAGAGTTCGAGAGTCTATCTGTAGAGGTCCCTCCCCCCAGCCTGGGTAGAAAGGGGCACCTTACGTGGTCCAGGGCCAACTGCCCTGCCTCTCCGTGGGTTCTGCTTCCGCCTTCTCCACGAACTGCTCCGCTTCACCAGCCGCTCCACTCTGCTCCTCCAGCCGTCCTCAGGAACTGCTCCGCTCCACCAGCTGCTCTGCTCCATGAGCTGCTCTGCAAAACTGCTCGGCTCCGCTCACTCTGTGGGCCGCTCCACCTGTCCCGCAGCTACTCCGCTCTGCCAGCCGCTCTGCTGCCACCAGCTGTCCCGTGATCCGCTCCAGCCGTCCCCGCAACTGCTCCACTCCGCCAGCTGCTCTGTTCCACAGCATATCTTCAGGCTCCCCCACTAGTTAGCACAGTACTCAGTGCTCTCAGCTCAGTCATTTCAGCTTTTTTGTGATTTCAACTCTTAGTGATCTCAGCTCTTAGTGGGGGAGCCCCACTGCTAGTGCACCATTAGCCAAAAGTGAGTTCAGCTCAGCAACCTGTATTTAGATTCTTGAGGGAATAAAAAAAATCAACTCTGACATTCCACAGTGGAGAGAGGAGGAGGTGCAACTGGTGCTTCTGGCTCCACAAGGAACCTGCACCACCAGGCACAGATACCTGTCCCCTGCCTCTCTACTTCACTGGGTTTTGGAACCCATGACCCTTGTCTAGCAAGTACCACCCAACTGAGGGTGAGTCATTTGTCACCAAGCAGTCCCACCGCTCAGCAATCTGGGATAGGGTAGGCGTGTCTATGCAAATAAACTCTCTGACATTCTTTCCACCAGATGTCAGGGTAGAGCTTATCCTGACTCTGCTTACATATACATGCATGCCTAAAGTTAGAAATGTAGGGGAGTTAAAAACAAACAAAGAACAAAACCAGGGAGCGAAAACAAGGAGGCTGGGAAACTAGTACTCTTATCAGTTCTTCGAAGGAGCTGCCCGAACACAGCACATCTGGTACTATGCCAGGAATGCAGCTTCTCTCTTATCTCACTTTTTCCCAGCGCTTGTGAGACATGGTGCCGCTTCTCAGTGTTTTCCACTCAGGGATTACCCACAAACCTCTGTTAGCCTGACTTTGGTCAGGTTGGCATACCTGGTTTTGTCTGCTATATCTTTATTCAGGCCTAACAATTATAATGTCACAGTCTCGGTGAGTTGACTGCTGCAGCTCCCCGTAGACTCTGCCTGCGCCTCTCACCGAGCTGGAGTACAGCAGTCGAGGGGAGAGCACACAATGTATTGCATCTACACTAGACGCGATATATCAACCGCCGCTGGATCGATCGCTGCCCACTGATTCGGCAGGTGGTATAGACATACCCCGAGTATCTGGTGATCGGAGCTGGACCCCCGAGGGGGACACATTGAAGGAACTCAGGGGTTAAGGTGCCTCTATTGTCAACTGTCAGGGCTGCTGTGGCTCAGAGGAGGGTGCCTGACTGCCTGGCAGGCTTAGGTGCCGCAAGCCTTGGAGGTGGGAGAAGTGAAGCGGCCACGGCGTGCTCGGGGTGCTCGTGCTCGGAGCAGGGGTGAGCTCGGGCGAGGGGGGTGCTGCAGGGCAGAGCAGGAGAGTTGCCACAAGAGGGGAGCGTCAGGATGGAGGGGGGAGCTGCCACGGGTGGGGCGCCTCAGGGCAGGGGTGCGGGGGGGGGGAGGGTGCAAGGTGGAAGTTTCGCCTAGGGCATGAAACTTCCTTGCACCGGCCCTGCTCG
Source organism: Gopherus flavomarginatus (assembly GCF_025201925.1). Taxonomy (NCBI): domain Eukaryota; kingdom Metazoa; phylum Chordata; order Testudines; family Testudinidae; genus Gopherus; species Gopherus flavomarginatus. The sequence goes on from NW_026115128.1 coordinate 1,266,331, forward strand.
CAGCCAGCCCTGCACCCCCTGCCCTGCCCTGCCGGCAGTCAGCCTCTGTCTCCAGCCAGCCCTGCACCTTCTGCTTTGCCTGCACCAGCCGCATCCTCCCTGCCCTGTCTCCAGCCAACCCCTGATGCACCCCCCTGCCTGAAGCCAGCCAGCCACGCAGCCCTTGCCCTGCCTGAAGCCAGACCCTACCTCCAGCCAACCCCACATCCACTGGTGCCCTGCACTTCCCAGGGCAGTAACCCTGCACATCTGCTTCAATGAGGGGGGCAGGGAGCAGCTGGGACCCACACATGTGCACACCCTAGGGTGACCAGACAGCAAGTGTGAAAAATCGGGACGGCGTGGGGGGTAATAGGATCCTAGATAAGACCCCAAAATTCGGACTGTCCCTATAAAATTGGGACATCTGGTCACCACAGCACACCCCCAGGACTCCTGAGTTCCATTGCTGGGTTTCCTATTGGTTCCTCTGCTGGTTGTTTTCCTTTTTCTGGGGACTTTGGGCAAGTTGCTCCCCACTCTCGGGCTCTGTCCCCAGCAGTCAAATGGGGATTTCATACCTTCCCGCTATTGGAAAGTGCTGGGAGAATCCCCCAGCAAAAGCTGCTCTGACAGTGCTAAGCAGCATCTGACCATTCAAGGTCGGAGCTCACTGCCCAGGAGGAGTGCTTGGCTCTGGGGTTTCACTTCAGCCCAGTGTAGAGAGAGAGCCCTAACCATGGAGTTTGGCTCAAGAAGACCAAGTCTCCAATTTGTTAAGGGTGTTTTGAATTTCAATCCTGTGCTCCAAAGTGCTTGGTGTCAGTTGTAAACTTTAGGAGCATGCTCTCCACTCCATTTTCCAAATCATTCATGAAAATATAGAATAGTACCTGACACCGGACTGATCCCTGCCAGACCCACTAGGTTCACCGTCCCCGTTGGGCAGCTAAACATGGAGAAGGGCTCCTGGAGTCTTGGCTTTCAACCAGCTCTGCACCCACATTACACTGATTGCAGCTGGACTACATTTCCCTCGTTTGCTTCTGAGAATGTCCTATGGGACTGTGTCGAAAGCCTTAGTAACACCAAGCTAGACCCCATCTATTGTTTCCTCACCTCTACCAGGCCCAGAAACCTGCCAAAGAAGGAAAGAGGATTGGTTTGGAATGATTTGTTCTTGACAATTCCACGCTCACTAGTCATAAGAACCAAATCATCCTGTAGGTGCTGCTGACAAACTGAGTGTTTAAGAATGTATTGCAGGATCTCTCCAGCTATGGCAGTCAGGCTAGCTAGTCTGTAAGTCCCAGAGGTCTTTTTGTTCCCCTTTGAAAGATAGGTCCTGTCTTGTTCATGGATGGGAAGATGTTCTTTTTCAGGGGTCTCAGACGAGAACTGGGGCACAACACCTGGTTTGTTAAGGCCACAAAAACGGAGGCAGGAACCTCTTCTCTGCTGCTGGCAAAGAACCACAGGTACCTAAAAGATAGGGACTCACATCTTTGAATGGGCTTTAAAAAGGCAGTGGTTAATAAGTTTGGCCCCGACCATTTCTTGTTTCCAAAGACTAGACATTTTAGCAAACTTTAGAATTCCTTGGTGCTAAACACTGTGAAACTCCCCTTTCTCCTTCACAGAGGGCTTTAATACCCCTTATCTCACTTGGGCTCTAAACTGCCCATAGTTCGAGAACTGTTCCTGTACCGATTGGACAGATGGGAGAAGGGAAGTGACCTACCCAAGGCCTACACAACAAGGCGATGGCAGAGCCAGAAAGAGAAGCAACCAGTTCTGACTCCTGTTCTAACAGATGAAAACACCCCAGAGCCCAGGAATCGAGATGGTGGGAAAATTTCATTCAAACCGTTTCTGTCCGAAAATCCCATTTAGACTAAACCAGTTTGTTTCTCAAAATCATAACAAGTGGGATGAAAGATCTTTGCAAAAATATTTTGTTGCAAAACAAAAGCATCTCCTCTTTGTCAGAGTGTGTTAAATTGTCTCCTCGCACACAAAGAGGAGACACTTACATCTCAACCATTAGATAAGATGCTTCAATCTGAGCTAAGTCGTTGCTACTATTAACAATTTCAAAATAAAAAAATACAAATAAAATAGACGATTTCAGCTAATCTATTATGTCATAATCTGGGAAACTTCATATTATGCACTACTTCTAGTGACACTCCCAAATGGATCCGCATCCTTCACCCACCATGAGGTAGGTAAGAGCGGATCATTATTATCCCTACTTGAAAGAGGGAGAAGCTCAGGCTGAGAAAGGAGAATTGACTTGTCTTAGGTCACACAGCCCGTCAGAGGCAGTGTTGGGAATAGGACCGAAGAGCCCTGATTTTCAAACAAACCATCGGATCTTGAATTTCAGACATTGAATGACCTGAATACTGTGCTCTCAGATGTGCTCCAGACCAACAACAGTGACAGTAATTATTCAGCAAGTATTTGAGGAGAACTGCAATATTAGAGGGAATCATCAACTGCTCAGAGACAATTAATGCAGAGAAGCAGCAAAATTAATCAAAGATAGAACTGGTTCTGACTTATTTACTTGATCTTAAAAGAGAACAACAAGGACCTGAGTCTCCTCCCTGTCAATATCCCCCTGCTCAACCAATCAGGGTAGAGACAGAGGACGGGAGGCTGAGGGTTCTCACCAGAGAGCCCAAAGGATGGCCCAGGTCACCGGTGGGGATCGCTGCCCCAGCACTATTTCAGTCCCACATTTTTGGGTGGACCTTCCATAGTGGGAGCTGCAGAGGACTTCCCTGCAACACACACACACACACACCTCCGTCCTGTTGTTGGGAAGGGAACAGGAGAAAGGACAAAAGAAGCAAGAGAAGAAGAGGAGGGAGGGATGGAGGAAGAGGTGAAACAAAAAGGACAAACCCTAATGTCCCCAGTGATTCTAAGGGACAAAATCCCAGGTGCGCAATAAAATTCTGCCTCCTTAAGCTCGTGTTTTCCATGCCTAGAATTCACTTGTCACCAGATAGATCAGACTGAACAGGTTTCAAACCTCCAGGAGGCTCTTACCTTCTAAACAGGGACGGCTGTTTTCTAGTAAAATCACTACAAGGGAAGGAGGAAACTCGAAAGAGGTTCCTCCTGGCGCTCAGGTCCATGACCCCAAATAATCTCTCAGTCCTCAAAGAGAGACCTGGAGAAGGAAACGTGCTGAAGCAAAGCCACAGAGGTCTCTGAGGTTTCCCTGGCCACTCGCCCCTGTCCTGCCTGGCTGATGTCAGCATCTCTCTGTGAGGTCACCACCTCCCCACCACCTTTGACCAATAGTCTGAGGTCCTGCAAAAGGCCTTTGTGATGTCACTGCCACACCCCTCCCTTGCTGGGCTAATGTCCTGCCCCTGGCCAGGCACTTTGGAGGTTTGAGCTACTCCCTGTGGATCACCCCACTCAAGGAGCGTTCATTCTAGGCAGCAAGCCGGCTAGACAGGAAAACATCAGACGCTGCTCCCAATGCTACACTCAGTTTTTCAGAAATTAGTCGACTTCATGGTCAGAAGACACCATTAGAGCATCTAACCTGCATATCACAGGCCTCCTCTATGACATAACAGCTACTTTGGGGGCAAACACATTCCAGAAAGGCATCTAGTCTTCATTAAATGACATCAGGAGATGGTGAATCCACCACTTTCCTTGGTAGCTTGCTCCTGTGGTGAATCATCCTCGCTGTTGACTATTGTGCCTCAGTTGTAATATGAATTTGTCTCTTTTCACTTTCCAGCCATTGGGTCTTGTTATGCCTTTCTCTGCTCCATTCAAGAGCCCGTAAATACTCAATCTTTTCTCTCCATTAAGGCCCTTCAACATTTCAATGAAATCACCTTTCAATTTTCTTTTGATAAGCTAAACAGGTTGAGCTCTTTCAATAGCTCACTGGAAGGCATTTTTCTCCAGCCCTCAGAACATTTGGTGGCTCTTTGCTGCCCTAGCTCCAATTTCACAACATCTTTTTCAAATGAGGATACCAGAACTGGAGGCAGTATAAAGGTTGTATAAAGGTAAAATTAAATAGGTTGCAGAGGAGTTTTTTTTTAATTTCAGCTTTTGTTGCTAAAAATTTTGTCTCTCTGCGGTGAGAAAATACACTCCCCGAATGCCAAAATTTGAGCCATGAAAAGCGGCAGCGTGAACAGCGCATCATAAGTGGAGCTGTGCTCCGGTGACAAAGCTCCTGCCCCTCATTGGAGGTAGTTTGGCTTTGTTGCCGGGGAAGCTCTCTCTCAGCGATAAGGACGGCCACACAGCGCACCTTACAATGGCATGGTTAGAGTGGCACAGCTGCACCGTGGTAAGGTGCGCGGTGTAGACACAGCCTCAGAGCTCGGGAAAGCCGACAGGCGCTGAGGAGCACAGGGTTCAGACAGAGACATCCGTTAGGAGAGGAACTATTCACAGGGATTCTCTATAGCCTAGTAAGGTGGAGAGGATGGAAGATGACAATGTACAGGTAGGTTCTGATGAGAAACAGTGAAATGAAAGAATCTCCCTCAATTACATCATGTAATAGCAGACAGCTAAAATGGGACACATTTTAGAAGTGCTTAAATACAAACGCTAAACGTCTAAGTACTAAGACTGGTGAATTTGAGTGCCTGGTATTGAGTGACGATATTGATAGAATAGGCATCACAGAAACTCTTGCACCCCCTCCTGCACCCACATGGGGAGACTGACCTGTGAGCATGGAGCAGCTGGCATTGCTGCCCCCCACTCCTCCCTGGAACCCTGCTCATCTGGGCACCCCTAGGGGCTGTGGGATGTGGGGGCAAGAAGTGAGATCATCCAAGCTCCCTGCATCCAGGTCACTTTCCTCAGCCGGGCTGCATAGCGGGAGGGCAGAGAGCACCAGCTTCTGATGCTCCCCTCACAGCACAGCCCAAGTGGGAAAAGTGACCAGGACGCATGGAGCACATAGGGTTGCTCCTTACTCCCCTCAAACCTCTATGGACCCATGGAGGAGCATTGGGGCAGGGGAGAGCAGTGAGCACCTTTGCACTGCCACACGGTGCCCTTTGACCCCTGGAGCCCTGGGCGGCTATCGGGGGGCACCACCCCTAAGGCCGGCCAGGCTCCCCAGAACGAGCAGCAGAAAACACAGAGACTGGCCACACACTGAGCAGTGGTAGCCTAGACGGCTCGTAATGGAGGCTCAGGGGGGAGGGGTGTCATAACATTTTTTTCCAGATTTGGACCTTAGCGTCCAAAATATGGGTGTTAGCATGAAAACCTCCAAGCTTAGTTACCAGCTTGGACCTGGTAAAGCTGCCACCAGCCAGGGATTTATACAGTGCCTGGCTCACTGTGGTCTCCCCAAAACCTTCCCCGGGGGACCCCCAGACTCAGATGCCTTGAGTCTCACAACAAAGGGGAATAAACCATTTCCCTTCCCCCTCCTCCCCTCCAGGTGTTCCCTCCCTGGGTTCCTGGAGAGATATACAGAAGCAAGCTCCGTGAATCTAAACAGAGGGACTCCCCCCTCCCTGTTTCCAGTCCTGGAAATAGAAGTACCAAGATAGCTAATCTCTCTTCCTCCTTACCCAGAGGGTATGCAAAGTCAGGCTAGTAAATCTAACACAACGAGATTTTCCCCCTGACTTCTTCCTCCCACCAATTCCCTGGTGAGCTGCAGACTCAATTCCCTGGAGTCCCCACTAAAGAAAAAATCCAAGAGGTCTTAAAAAGAAAGCTTTATATAAAAAGAAAGAAAAGGATATAAAAATGGTCTCTCTGTATTAAGGTGACAAATACAGGGTTATTTGCTTAAAAGAAAAAAATGAATAAACAGCCTTATCCAAAAAGAATACAATTTAAACATTCCAGCAACTACACACATGTAAATACAAAAAAAACCAATATAAACTTATTGTCTTATTATCTTTGTACTTACAACTTGGAAACAGAAGATTAGAAAGGCAGGAGATAGAAAAATCACTCTCATAGCCGAGACGCCACAGACACAAGACAAAGAACAAAGAACTCACACACAAACTTCCCTCCACCCAGATTTGAAAAAGTCTTGTTTCCTGATTGGTCCTCTGGTCAGGTGTTTTAGGTTACTGGTGTTACCCCTTTATAGGTAAAAGAACATTAACCCTTAGCTATCTGTTTATGACAAGGGGGCTCAGCCTCCCCAAACCTTGCACTGCCAAGGGGACAGTGGGGCCCATGATCAGGGGCCCTGGCTAAGTTAGGTCCCCCTGGAGAAGTCTCCCCTATGTCAGCCCCAGGGCTGGAGGAGCTCCCACTCCCTGCTACAGCCCGGGGGCTGCAGCAGGGGCACAGAGCTTCTCTGGTCTCAGGGCCACAGCGGGGCAGGGGTAAAGGAGTGATAGGGTGGGGCTGGTGGGGGAAGGGGTGGAACAGAAGTGACAGTGGATGGGGCCATAGGTGGAAGGGGGTAGAGCCACAGACAGAAAATAGGGGCATGGTTCTGGTGCTGGGGCCCCCACACTTGTTCTCCCTTTCCCGGGGGTTTGGCATCACTAGCCCCAGCTTAGCGAGTAGGGTTCAGTGGTCCCCATAATGTGGGGTGCGACTCCTAGGGGGACACAGAGGAACATTCATGGGGGCACCTCAGGACCTGAGCCAGCCCACATAGAGGGCAGGGAGGGAGCACCACTCTGCCACAGCTCTTCCCCAAACCCACCCTCAGCCTGAGACTCTGGCTCCCAGCCCGGCGTCGACCCCTTTACCCCTGTCCGCACCCCTCACCCCAACAAGCAACAGCCCCACTCCTCCCAGCCCCGGTTCTTGACCGTGGCTTCCGAGGGGTCACAGCCATGGCTAAGAGGGCACAATGTGAAATGTTTGGGGACCACTGGTTTAGGGTGACGTCCTCAATCACTTCTCTGCAGTCCAATAAAAGCTATTCCTCACTCACCTACCCCTCCATCAGGACAGACTAGGTATGTTCTGCTGCCCTTCACTCATACAGGAAGGAGAATAACATTTCATTCCACTCAATCCTAAAGTCATTTGTAACCCAAGACCATCCCAAACTGGTCATTTTGGGGAAGCGGCACCATCATGCTGCATAGCTAGGCAGAGTAGGTGTGTCTATGCAAACACGGTCTGTTCCTGAAGTCTTTCCCCAGCTCCTCACTAGGTGAGAGAGGGGAGCTCATTCAGACCCTGCTTTCGCTTAGTATTTAAAAACTCCTTAGTGTCCCTATCTCTGCCGGCCTTAGATTTCTCCTCCTGTCCGTTTTTTGACAGCTCAGATGAGGTGACCGAGTGGTTAAGGTGATGGACTGCTACCCCATTATGCTCTGCCTGCATGGGTTCAAATCCCATTCTCATCAGAGGCATTTAGTCTTCACCCTCCTTTATAGACAACCATCTCCCCCTTTGGTACAATAACAGATCAAACAATGTTGCTTGTGTTACCCAAAATTGGGTCAGTTAGTAAGCTTAGAGAGGACTAATAATGTCCCTCCCCCCCCCCGAGTTTGGCAGAAAGCAGCACATTTATTAGCTTGATAGCTAAGCTCAAAAGAAGGGATGGGAGAGGGTGTCACACTCATACTCACGCTCCCAGGACAGGCCTGGCAGTGGAGATGTCAGGATCCTTTAAGGTAAGTGTCCCACAGCACAGCGATGGACGGTGCGATGAAGATCAGTCTCCCTGAGGTGCAATAGAATGTAACACAGCGAACCACTGGCCAGATGGGCCGGGTGAAGGGCATTCACTGGAGGTACAAAGGAGAGTGGGAAAGCCACTTCACAGGCATTCAAAGCGGGAAAGGACACAAGCTGGGGGAGTTTAACAGACCTTTTGAGCATACAGGTTATACAGAGCATACAGATCACTGCTGCTCCTACAAAATGATAAGTTCTCAAGCAGCATGTTTCTTACTTTGCCCATCTGTCAATTTTGATGATTATTGATGGAAATATTTTGCCATTGGGTTGTGTGTTTACACAGAAATTGACATTTACTAACAAATACACAATCCTTCCAAGCCTGCCTAGTCTGCAGTTGATGGGTTTAGAGGGACACATTCACTCTTCCAGGTCCCCATTCCAGGCCTGTGCTCTCCAGGTTGTCAACTTCCCGCACTGCTGGGATCCTTCCCTCATCTCCCCCCAAACCACTGCCCCACCCCTACTTCTGGGGTCCCCTCCCTACACTGTCTAACTCCACTGCTGGCAGGATCCCTTCCTGTTCCTTTCATTTCCTGCCTCCACTCTGGGCAAAAGCTCTGCACTCTTCCCACACCAGAAGTTGAACCCAGGCCACCTGGGTGAAAACCAGGAATCCTGACCACTAGCCCATATGGGACTATTGTTGCATCTGACTAAGTGGGTATTCACCCACGACAGCTCATGCTCCAATACGTCTGTTAGTCTAGAAGGTGCCACCGGATTCTTGGCTGCTATTATTACTACAACTCAGGCCTTGGCTACACTGGAAAGTTACAGTGCAGGTGGTGGCTTTACAGCGCTGTAACTTACTCCCCGTCCACACTGGCAAGGCACATACAGCGCTGTATCTCCCTGGCTACAGTGCTGCATGTGCTCCACCTCGACCAGAGGAATAAAGAGAACAGAGCTGGTGATGCAGCGCTGGGGTGCCAGTGTAAACAGTGATTAATCTTACTACGCTGTCACTGACCTCCGGAACCTTCCCATAATGCTTTTAAGTAGAGATAACGCTCTTTGTTTTGGTGTGATGCCTCTGTTTGCTTTGTTCTGAGCTGAAGGCTCCCGGAGCTGCTTATCTAAAAACCAAACACAGTTACTGTTTGCAGTGAATGAGCAGAGGCAGGGGGATCCCATTGGAACACCCACAGCTGGTGTTTGCTTGAGGAGAGAAGCAGCCGGGTGGGCACGGGGGGGGGTCTGTTTTGGATCAGCGGCTTATCTGGTCTGTGAGAAAAAAAACAAAGGCGGCTATTTGCATTTAGTGAATGAGAGAGGGGTGGGGGAGGAGGCTTGAACTTGCCAGGCAGGGAGCTGACACAGTGTCAGCTCCAAAAATCCACTCGCTCTGTCTCCCCCACGCTCCGTGTCACACTCCACCCCACCCTCCTCTTTTGAAAAGCACATTGCAGCCACTTGAATGCTGGGATAGCTGCCCATAATGCACCACTCCCAACAGCGCTGCAAATGTGGCCATGACAGAGTGCTGGTAGCTGTCAGTGTGTCCACACTGCAGCGCTTTCCCTAAACAGCTGTAGGAAGACAGCTTTAACTCCCAGCGCTGGACAGCTGCAAGTGTAGCCAAACCCTCTCTAAGCCGACCCCTTATGAGAACAGCAGGGACTAGCATGACTAGATGTCCCGATTTTTGGGTCTTTTTCTTATATAGGTGCCTATTAACCCCACCCCCATCCCAATTTTTCACATTTGCTGTCGGATCACCCTAGCTGGGGTTGCACACAGGGCTGCATTAACCTTCAGGTGCTGAGGTTTCCCTCTCTCCATTCCCAGAGCCTGTGATCAGGAAACAGACATCAGGGCTCCCAGGTGCTGCACAGACCATGACTGAGATCAGACCCCATATTATGCAAGGTGCTGTACAAACCCTGGGCAACACTGAGACACCCAGGAGGTTCCCCTCAATTTCCCTGAGCCTCTGCTGCCCAACTTCTTCTGAATCCCTCTGGCTCACCCCCCCCCCCCCCCACAAAAAACCCACCTTTCCAAACAGTCCTTCTTTCCTTGCCCCCTGACTCTGGTTTCACACCCTGGGACCATCTCCTCTCTTTGTCTCTCCCCCTCCAGGTGAAGCAGAGATGGAGGCAACTTCAGCCACTGGAGTCAGCCTCAGCGAGCACTGCAGCCGGCCCCGGGGGAGGGGGGGGTGTTTGCAGACACAGGAAGGGAGCAGGGGGTGCTGGGAAGAAGGCAGCAGGAGAACAAAGCTCAGAGACCCAACATGGGGAAATTCCAGGGGGCGGGGCTCTGACACATCCCAGGTGCGGGCAGCTCCTGGGGGCGGGGCTCTGGCTCAGCTCAGGGGCAGGGCAGCTCCTCGGGGCGGGGCTCCAGCACAGATCGGGGGCGGAGCAGCTCCTGGGGGCGGGGCCCTGGCACATTGTGACGCAGAGCCCGGGCTGAACAGCTGCTTCCTGGTTCTCCACGTGCTGCCAGCAGCGCTGGAGCTGCCCGAGCCAGAGCGGAGCCGCTGTTCTCAGCTGCAGCCAGGATCTGCCCCCAGCCCTGCTGGGATCCAGGTGGGGACAGAGACTGGGGCCCGGGGGTTCCCTTGGTGTGGCTGGCGGGGGCGGGAGGGGAGAAGCCGGAGCTGCAGGCGGGGGAAGGGCGGTGGGACATTGTGACCCGGAGCCCCCGAGGAATGAAAGGCGCTGGGGGGCAGGAAAGTGACTCTGCCCCAGGGAGCCTGGGAGAAGCCTTGAAGGCGCCTCGGCCCCAGTGGAGCTGCAGGAGGATCCGCCCGCCCGCCCCGCTGGGATGGGGGGGCCGGGGCCCGGCCGTCGTGTGGGGGGGAGGGGCGGACCCCGGGCCCGGCGGGGGGGGCGGTGTTTTAAATCCCTCCCATAGCAATGTGCTACTCCCGGGCACTGCGCATGCCCAGTAACAGCCGCTGAAGCCGCTGCCCTTCCCCTTGCCCGGACCAGCCGTAACGTTCCGCCGGACGCTGGGGGCGGGGCTGGAGCGGGGCGGGGGAGTGACAGGGAGCGTGGGAGGGGCGGGCGCAGAGCAGGAAATTGATGGGCAGGGGGGGTCAGGCAGCTGGAGGCAGGGTTCGTGGGGGGCTAAAGGGCACAATCCGGGCTGGAGGGAGGAGCAGGAGTTGAGCTCAGGGGGAGGTGCTGGCAGAGCCCCCCCCTTTGGTGTGAGGGCGGAGGTGTCGAGGGGGGAGGAGAAGCCGGAGTTGCAGGTGGGGGAGGTCACTGGGGTGGGGGTGTAGATCTGTCTCTGTGCAGCCAGGACATTCCCGGGGTGGGAGGGAGGTGAGTTAACTGGATCCTGTCCCAGTTTTTGCCACTTCCTCCCACACACACATTTTCTCAAGATTTCCCCTTTTCTCTCTCATTATCACACGTGGCTATAAAATCCAGGGAGATTCTCCTCCCCTACCCCAAAGATCAGCTCTCTAATTGCCTCTGATTTTCCCTTTTCTCTCCATACTTCTCAAATGTCAATTTAAAATCTCTCCGAGGGGGATTGGATTTTCCCACCCATTTTATCTGCAGCGATTTGTCCTTGTTTGGGTGGGAAATGGTTGCCCTGGGTCATTCCCCAGAACATGGCTCCCACTGGAGTGGGATGGGATGAGGTTCCCGTTCTCTGCCAGGGCAGGGAAGGGAGGAGCACATCCCCCATGGAGACTGCCCAGACCCCAATTCCCCTGCGGCCCCCTTCCATTGTCCAGGGAGCCTTCCAGCTCCCCACCCCGCCCTTAAATCAGCTCCTCAAAGGGCTCTGAGCTGCTCACGTGAATGGTTGCCCCGTGGCCGGGGGGGACGATCACATTCTGTTTATGTATTGGACAGTCATATAAAATCCAGTCCAACAGTCCCCCTTTTCCACTAGTTATTTAATAGCAACATCAAATCCCCTCCGATCTTGGTGGTTTTCTCTCATGTTGTCAAATGTCGTTTGTGACAGGGTTCTCTCTGCGTGTGTCAAAGATTGATATAAAATACCCCAAACATTTGCCCCACTTCTCTCTAGTTGTGTTATTTCTAATTGAATATGATGGATTGTTTCCCAATGTGCTAAGATGCAGCCGCCTCTTGGGTGGATCCATGGTGGCCATTATTTGCTAGTGACAGCCCGTGGATCTTTCTTGCCCTCCAGGCCTTCCATTCTCCTGTTAAAGAAGCACTCCCCAGGCTCCCTCTGCCTGTGTGACTGGCCAGCAGGAGGTGGTGTTAACTTTCTTGCCACTTCTCACACTCTGTGAGGTAACACTTGCAGGGGCAGGGAAGGTGTCTGTGTGGGGAGATTGCAGCTGAAGGGGCATTGTGGTAGGGGGAGGCCTCTGGGTGGCTGGGCAGGGGGTACCCTAGTCAGGTTGGTGGGTTGTGGAGGTTTGGGGTTTTCGGGGGTGGTGGTTCTGATGTGCCCATCCCTGAGGCTATGGGTCCTGGAGGTGGGTATCGCTGGGGGCCTGGTGGCTGCAGAACAGTGGGGGTGGGTGTCTCTTGGGGAGGCGGGACAGAGGGTTAGAGGGAGCCTGGTTCTGTGCCAGGGGCTCTGTCTGTGCTTCCCCCGCTGGTTCCTGGTTTTGTTGCCCTGCCCAGTGCACAGAGCTGGGGGAGGGGATCCCTGGCACTAGGTGAGGGCATGCCAGGGAAGCAGAGTGATGGGTTGCACTGTAAAGCATCAGGGGGTCACACTGGGCAGAGGAGGGGGTCCCAGGCAAATGTCAGGGTAGATCGTTCTGGAGGGTGGGGAAGTTCCTAGGCAGGCAGTGAGGGACTGAGTTCCCAGTGGGGGGGGGGGATCCCTTGAGGGGGTCCCTGGCTGCTGGGGGCTCTTGGTGGGGGGAACCCTTTGGGATTCCCAACCTGGCAATCATGGTGTGGTGGGGGTTCTCTGGCCGGTGGGGCTTTGAGGGGTATCTGGGGTCCCTGGCCAGGGACTCTGGGGGCTGCGTCCCAGGGAATATCTGATGGGATCCTGGCTGGGGGGTGTCTGGGGCCCCTGGCTGGGGGGTCTGGGCTCTGGGTACTAGGGGGTGTCTGGGGGCTGCTGCTAACCATGATCCTTCTCTCTGGTCAACTTGTACCAGAGTCCTGGCTCCTAGTCACCAGGTCACCAAGTCCATTCCCCAGTCACGTGCCCTGTCACTGTGATAACTTTCTGTCCACTTAGCAAACACTGTTAGTGTGAATTCACAGAATTTACTTTTCTCCTCTTTTGAAAACTGCAGGAACTTTCGGTTCCGTTTGGAAAATTTTTGCCCCCAGTCCTTGTCCTAGATCTGCGGGGGTGAGGGAGGTGGGAAGGGAGTCAGCACTGCCACACGATGGTCTTTTCCACAGCGTTCTGAACTCATTCTTTCTGAAATCCGGTGTCATTGAGACCGTTGTTAATCCAGAGTCACTGTATGGAAAGACAAGGAGTGATTCCAGATGGACAGTGGGTCAAATGAGATCAGCCATTCTCCCTGTGAGGAGGGGCTCCCATTAGCTGCTCTCCCCAGAGAGCTAAAGGAGGGAAGCTGCTCATACACTACGTCCCTCTCTGCTCAGGATATTGGGGTTCAGCTTCCTGGGTCAGATGCTGCAGCCTCCATTGTGATCTGGGAGACCAGGCTTGGCAGCTGCTGCTCCCCCAGGGGGGCTCTGTGCTGGGAAGTGACCTTAATTAAAGCTTCTTCTCTGCCCGGCCCAGGGGATGACTTTCTGCAGCTGGTCCTAGCCCCCTAGGGCAGTCCTGGGCCCTGTTACTACTAAATTCTGAGCCAGAGTCTCCAGGTAACTGAAAGACCTCAGGGAATGTCCTAGGGTCTGGCAAGAAAGTGACTCTGCACAAACAACACCACCTCATTTCTCCTCCCATTAGCGGTTGCCAGGAGGAAATCCAGCCATGGGAGAGCAAAGCCCCCAGGAATGGGACTGTCCCAGCCAGAGGGGCAGGGAGAGAGGACAGGGGAAGGAGAGACTGAAAGGGGCAGTGGGAGAAATGAATGTGGGGGAGAGATTTCCAGCTCTCTAGTCCACCCAGACACATGTATTGCTGCATCCTGGGGCAGAACCACTTTCCAGTGAACAAAACAAGGATCAGACAGAGCAAAAGCCAGTTCCTGACTCCATATTCCCCCTGCTGGGGTGTGGCTGCCGTGGGGTCAGTGTCTGAGGGAATCCCCCACAGTGACTCCTTTGGTTCTGCTCTTTTCTAGCCTTGTGTTCAGAGAAGGGGTGAGGGGAGAGAGAAGGGAGGTTAAAAATGTGTCTGTGGACTTAGCCTGGCAGGAGGGGCCAGGTCTAAATTGTAATAAACAGATTGAGCATTTCCCAGCATGACAGAATCTAGGGTGTCTGTCTGCAGGGAAAGGGCCTGGGGGAATTGTGATGTGAAATTAACTAAAACCGGTTCTGAAACGCCCACAACTGCCCTTCTCCCCCAGACAGGCTGCAGAATGTTTTGCTCCAGCTCATCCCAGCCTGGCGTGGGACAGGGAAGAGAAATGGCTGCAGTGGAGTCAGTCCAGGTAGAGATTATCGGGGGGTTGCTGGTGGGTTCCTGCTGGAGGAAAGGGAGAGCAAATACACCAGAGGTGGGAAGGTTTGCAGAGTCTGGTTTGGAGGTTGGAGCGGGGCAGGAAATTCACAGTGTGGGGAAAGGAGGAGGCCAGGGTGTGGCAGACCTGCTGGGAGTTATTTACTAAGTGGCCTAGATTCTAGGAACAGACCCAGGAGGTTTGGAGGTGGAAATGCCCTAATTTGTGAAGAGAGAAAATAACCCACCTACATGGAGCTAGTCAAACTGACCAGACTCCTAGTGCTGGAGCCTGACCTCACTAACCATCAGCTGCTGTGAGATATAAAGGGGACACCCATGAGTCAGGCTTATTGGAGCTGCCTCTCCCTTCATATCCCACTCCTCACAATGAGGAGGGTGTTGGGCATCCTACCAGCGAGCTCTCCCTGGACCCTGCTAGGGGCTCCAGATCCTGTATCAGTCAGTGGCTAGTAGGGGGGTGATGGATATGCTGGGAGAGATAAGGGGCTCTCTCTTCATCCCCTCACCCTGGCAATTGCTGGATACTCTGAGCCAGGTCGAGGTGGGACTCTCCTGACTATGATCCACCCAGAGCTTCCATTTGATTCACTCTTCTCTGCCACAAATAGTGGGGCTGTGAGTGGGGCAGCAAGTCCTTAGTGTTGGACTCTTACTCTTTCAGGGGCTGGTGACCTTCAAGGAGATGGCTATGTATTTCACCAGGGAAGAGTGGGCTCTGCTGGACCCCACTCAGAGAGCCCTCTACTGGGATGTCATGCAGGAGAACTATGAGACTGTGACCTCGCTGGGTAAGGGTTCCTGTCCCTTCTGTTCTTGGAAGGGGAAATGAAGAGTGAAGGTTCACGCCACCCCCACAATGCCATCTGTACCCTGTCCTGTTTCAGCATCACCCCAATAGGCCAGTGACACACATAATACCAGAGACCCTCCTCTGCTGCAGAACACTTTGGGAACAGAGCACAGGAGCCGTATTGCACAGTGTCAAATATCTCCTGTTTGCTCAAGTGAAACTGGGGGTTAGGTCTGGCATAACTGTCCCATACCCCTAATCATTTTTGTTGCCCTTTTCTGAACCTTTTCCAATTCCAATATATCTATTTTTGAGACGGGGTGACATGTGCATGCAGTATTCAAGATGTGGGTGTATCATGGTTTTATTTGCTGTTTTTACAAATATGATCTATGAGATATTCTGTCATATCTATCACTTTCTTAATTATTTCCTACATTGTTCACTTTTTTTCACTGCTGCTGCACATTGAGTGGATGTTTTCAGAGAACTATCCACAGTGACTCCAAGATCACTCTCTTGAGTGGAAACAACTAATTTAGACCCCATCATTTTGTATGTATAGTTGGGATTGTGTTTTCCAATGGGCTGCACTATGTGCTATCCTGTCATCTAGTACTGCTGAGATCCTGGATTCAGTAATATCCCTGCCCTTCCTGTTCCCTTTCTCCACCGAACCCCGCCAGCCCATGCTTCCTGTTCCCAGCTTCCCCAGGATTCTCGCACTGTCTCTGAACCTCTCTGTCAGCAAGAAGC
>NW_026115128.1:1297391-1387572 GCF_025201925.1 Gopherus flavomarginatus
TATCCCCCGCTGCCACCATGTCATAAACCTTAGTCCAGATTTGGACCTTAGCGTCAAAATATGGGGTTAGCATGAAACCTCCCGCTTATTACGCATATGGACCTTGTACTTGCTGCCACCACCCGAAAATTAGAGTGTTTTGGGGCACTCTGGCCCCCTGAAAAACCTTCCTGGGACCCCAGACCAAAATCCCGTGATCTCACAACAAGGGACTAATCCTTTCCTTTCCCCCCTCTCTGTTCCAGTCCTGGAAACAAGGTACTTTCCATTCCCCCGAGGAATCAACCGCTAGGCAATCCAACCCAGTCTCCCTTGCTTGTTTCCTCCCCACATTCCCTGGTGAGTACAGAAAGCTCAATTTCCTGAATTGTCCCAGGAAAAGAAAACTCAACAGGTCTAACAAGCTTTATACAAAGGAAAGGAAAAATTACAAATGTCTCTCTGTATTAGATACACAATACAGGGTCAATTGCTAATATATTGATACAGCCTTATTCAAAAGATACAATCAAGCACTCCACACTTTATTTCATGCAAATATCAAGAAAGAACCATATAACTTACTAGCTGATCTCTTTGTCCACACTTAGAAACCGAGACTAAAAGTAGAAACTACTTCTCAAAGCTCAGAGAATCCAGGCACAGAACAAAGACTCAGACACAACTTCCCTCCACCAGATTAAAAAAATCGGTTTCCTGATTGGTCCTGCTGGTCAGGTTTGTTCAGGCTGAAAGAGGGTGTTAACCCTTAGCTATCTTGTTTAATCCAGGCCATCAATATGTCTGCTCTTCTTTATTGGGCCCACTTGACAAGTTGTATTGTCCTTTGCTCTGGCTCCCATTCCCTCTTCAACTGTTGTAGCTGTCTGGAGGTGGGTGTCTTCCAAGCCTCACTCATTCACACCTCATTCAGTCAATAGAGCAATTGATTACAGAGTGCGGGGGAAGATCTTATTCTACTTCTAGCAAAAAGGCACATGTTTTCTTTTACTTTAACTATACTATCCTTAGGGGCTATAACATTTGATACAAAGTTTTCTACCAATTCTCTATATAGGGATCTAATACAAAGTTGTATGAAAATAGAGAGGCACAATGCCAAGTCATATGAATTACAAAATAACATCATGCCGGATGCAATGTCATAAAGATAAAGATACTTAATACAAAATAACACAATGCAACGTTATAAAGATTTATAGAGATAGTTAATACAGAGATTTCTCTACATCACCACTTTACGAGTTGTGCAGGCCTGCTGACGGCATTCGCGGGGCTTCTTGCTCGTGTGGATTCTCTGATGCTGAATAAGGTGAGAGCTGCGATTGAAGGTTTTCCCGCACTCACTGCATTCATAGGACCCCTCCTGTGTGTGGATTCTCTGATGCCGAATAAGGTGTGAGCTGCGACTGAAAGTTTTCCCGCACTCACTGCATTCAGGAGGGAGAGGATAGCTCAGTGGTTTGAGCATTGGCCTACTAAACCCAGGGTTGTAAGTTCAATCCTTGAGGGAACCATTGGGAATTGGTCCTGCTTTGAGCAGGGGGTTGGACTAGATGATCTCTTGAGGTCCTTTCCAACCCTTATAATCTAGGATTCTATGATAGGATCTCTTCCCTGTGTGGATTCTCTGATGCCCAATAAGGTGCGAGCTGCGACTGAAAGTTTTCCCGCACTCATTGCATTCACAGGGCCTCTCCCCTGTGTGGATTCTCTGATGTTGAGAAAGGCCTGATCTGTAAGTGAAGTTTTTCCCACACTCAGCACATGTATTTTTTTGCTTTTCCCTGCAGATTTCCTGCTGTATTCTGGTTTCCTTAAGGCCCTTCTGAGTTCCCTGACAGGAAATAAATTTATCCATTTTCCCTCCCCTGGCTGGTTTCCCTGCTCTTTTTCTGGTCTGTGCTGAACCTCACACGTCATGCATCACCTGCTGTGATAGAGACAGAACCTCAACAGGGATGGAAAGGGGAAGGCCAAACCAAAACAAGTGCTGGAGAGAGGACAAATAAAAATCAGGAACTCAGCTCCCCACAACAGGAGAGAGGAGGGGATCAATTCAGCCTTCACATCCCATCCAACTTCACAGGGGGAAGGGAGAAAGCTACTGCCCGGTGTCTGCTAGCATCTATAGGAAGCCTTGAGCTATATTTACCCTGCGGATGCGACCCCTGCTATGGACAATAATGAACTGAGAGACTTCCCAAGAGCTTTGTAGGGCATCCTAGATGTTTCCTTCAGGCACTTACAGATTCTGAGTTGGTTTAATGTTTCCTCATCTGTGCGGGGAGATCTCAGGATCTCTCTTTCCTCTGAACCCTGGAAGCTCTGGGACCCATGGCTCTTCCCCTTGTTCCAGCTGGGAGATCATATCACGTTGGAAAACCAGAAACTCCGCTCAGATGAAAGAAAACAAAGGAGTTCAGTTGATTTCATACAACTTGATCATCAAAAACATTCTGTTAATTTATCTTCAGTGCTTAGTGTGACCTAGGTGTGCCTGGGGCAGTCCTCACTGAAAATGCCAAGGTCAGAGCAGGCTGAAAAAGGGAGAGCAGATGCTCCCCATACTGGTGGTTAACACTGAAGTTAAACTCACTGACCAGTCACAAACTGTGCTTTCTGATCCCACACACTGGTTAACGAGACTCTGAAAAAAGAAATCACACGGCCCCCTTTATTGCATGACAGTTCTCTGACTCCTAATCAGCAACTAGGTCCCGTACAGTGAGAGGTTATTTAAAAACTCTGCTCACTGTGATACAGCATGGCCAGAGGGCAGCAGGAGAGTGATCCTAATTGGATCCAGGAAGTGGGTGGGTAGAAGGTTAGCCACATTACCCAGGTTTGGATCTCATCCAAAATACCATGCTGCCAGCCAATCCTTTAGCAATTAAACTAAATGTTTAGAAGAAAGAACAAATGAAAGAATGAAGTTAAATTCCATCCTTCCAGACAATTCTTTAGCATCTAAACTAAAGGTTTAAAAGAAAGAAAGACAGAAAGAATTTAAATGGAAAAGCAGTCAGATACATTCCAAAATGGATATATCAGGTTCTTAGCAGTATTGGTGAGTTGCTGGCTTGAAAGTCTGTCTGGAACGCATCCACAGCTTGGATGGGTCATTCAGTCCTTTGTTCCAGGGTTCAGTTTTTAGAGAAGTTGCTCCAGAGGTAGGAAGGGGGATTGAAGACAAGATGGAGATGATGCAGCTGCGCTTTATATTCCTTTTGCCATGTGGCTTGTACTTCCTGTGTCCAAAACACAAGCTTCACAGCACATGGCATGGAAAAGCTTTGGAGGTTTCATTACACAGGCAAACCCCGGCATGTCTTGCTGACTCAATAGGTGTATCCCCTTGGTCCATAGGTTCATTGTACAGCTGATGACCCTCAATGGGCCATCAAACATGCTAGGCAATGTTGATGCCAATATGTCTGGGGGTGTCACCCAGAAAAACTGCACAAGTCTGGAAATACAGATATACCTTACATATCTGTAACTCACAATACAAAGGTGATAGAAACATAGAAACAAAATTATCATACTTGGCAAATCATAACATTTTCACTGACACTTTACATGGCATACCTAGCATGATTCATTTCAATTTTATCAGATTATATTATTTTATTATTATACCAAAGTGTCTCACAATTTCATGCAGTCTCACACTTGCTAAACTAGTGAATTCCCAGGACCAGTTCCCCAGGTCCTTGAAGATGCCAAACATTGTGCTTATGAGGGATTGAAATACCCACATATCTGCTGGGAACACACACACAGACACTGTGTCAATCTGTACCCCTGTGTTCACTCTTCTAGAAAATTATGATCAATTTTGTACCCAGTATGGCTTGTGAGGTATCATTAGAAAACACATAACCTACTGAATATTATCCTCCTGTTAAAATGTGTAGTAACACTGTATGTAAAATTGTGAGATTTTACAGTATGATATTACTGAAAAAGTTACAGTTCTGGGGAACACCCACAGACCAGTTCCTCAGAGACAGCAAGGCAACAGCTGGTCAAACAGCCATTCTCCTGCAGGGGAAGGTGTGAAGACATTAAGGGCTGGTCTACACTACGGGGGGAAATCGATCTTAGATACGCAAATTCAGCTACGTGAATAACGTAACTGAAGTCGAATATCTAAGATCGGATTACTCACCCATCCTCACCGCGTGGGATCGATGTCCGCGGCTCCCCCTGTCAAATCAGCAACTCCGTTGGGGTTGGTGTTGTTCCGGAATCGATATAAGCGCGCTCGGGGATCGATATATGGCGTCTAGATGAGACGCCATATATCGATCCCCGAGCAATCGATTTTAACCCGCCGATACGGTGGGTAGTCTAGATGTAGCCTTACATTCCATCACAGGGACCTATTGAGGCTGTTGTGGAAAACGACCACAGGATTAATATTTGAATCAGCTCAGCCTGAGGCTCTTTTCTTGGTTACAAGCACGCAGGGGGCGACAGCTATTGGAATACTGTTCCTGAGCTAAAAATCACACAAGCCTTTTACAGCTTAAAACCACAAACAATGACACATACGTTGCACGTTAATTTCCTTATTTGGAATATATTGCAAAATATGATGCAGGTCAAAAGCAAGCTGAACAATCAGTTTTCCATATTGGCCTTTCCTGTTATTTTTATTACACCTGGTGATATGGGAGCAAGACTCTCCATGTCTCAAGAAATGTCACTACCAACCTAGGCCATTTTCACATGCTGGGGTGCAATCCAGATCGGCGAGGAGTTGTGTCATCTGTAATCCTGGGTGAGATTCAGTGTTCTGCTGCTGGAGCTCCCCTGTCTGGATACTCCCAGCCAGCGTTCAAGGACGCACTGAGTGTCTGTATGATAAGTAACCCTGGACTGGCAGCTCTGACTCCAGCCGCCTGCTTGTTACACCCCAAGCACATTCTGGTTTGGGTAGAGAAGGCTCAGGGTTTGAGAGAAGGCTGGGGGTAGGAAGCTTCTGTTCATTATGCTGGACCTAACCCCAGTTTTACTTGAGTAAAGAGGAGATATTTGACATTGTGTGATGCTGCTCCTGTGCTCTGTTCCCAAAGTGTTCTGCAGCAGAGGAGGGTCTCTGGTAGTATGTATGTTACTGGCCTATTGGGGTGATGCTGAAACAGGACAGGGTACAGATGGCATTGTGGGGGTGGCATGACCTTCACTCTTCATTTCCCCTTCCAAGAACAGAAGGGACAGGAATCCTTACCCAGCAAGACCATCGTCTCATAGTTCCCCTGCATGACATCTCTGTAGAGGGCTCTCTGAGTGGGGTCCAGCAGAGTCCCCTCTTCCCTGGAGAAATACACGCCACTCCTCGAAGGTCACCGGCCCTGAAAGAGCAGGAGTCCATACTCAGTAACCTGCTGACCCACTCACAACCGCCACTATTCACGGAACAGCAGCACCAAGGGAAATGGAAGCTCCGGGAGGCACATGTTAACAGAGTCCCACCCCAACTTGCTTCAGCAGCCAGGAGGCATCAGAGGGTAGAAAGAGAGAACACTTTGTGTCTCCCATCTGACAGACAGAAGCAGGTCTTCACATTTATCACATAGCTACTAGCCGAGCTTAATATAGGAGATGGGCTGTCTCTGTGACCCTGATAGTGGCTCCCTGGTAGGAATCCAAGCACTCTCCAAATAAAAATAATGGAAGAAAGGGGAAGTCCAATCATAAGAATAGAAGTTAGAAGGTCAGAATTGTAGTGCCCATAACAAAGAGTTTAGAGAAAATAGAGCCTATCAAACTAACGGGATATCCTTATTTGGATGAGATCAAAAGTTTGGTTGCAGCTAATAGTATTGATGTAATATACCTAAACTTCCGTAAGGGATATGACTTGATTAGCACAATATTTTACTAAAAAAAACTAGAATGATACAAAATAAACAACGGCATACATTAAATAGATTAAAAACTCTGATAGTAAATGGGGAACCATGATCGAGTGGATTTCTTTCTAGCAGGTTCCTGCAGGGATTGGTTCTTGGCCTGTGCTATTTAACATTCTTATCCATGACTTAGAAGAGAGTACAAAATCATCACTGATAAAGTTTACAGTGCCACAAAGATTGGGGTTGGTGGTAATTAATGAAATGTCAGTAGATTCAGGCTCCATCGCTGAGAGTCTGGGAAGTTGTCCCAGCCCTGGCTGGAGGGTTATTTCCTGTTCCACAAAGAGGGGAAGTTCCATTCCCAACTCCTGTTGCCTTGAAATTAGGACCTATCTGACACTACACCCCCATATTCATCATAGTGGTATGATTATAATATGATTAGGACATAATTATGATCTATTTTGTAGAAGATGCATCATGTGTGGTGTCACTGGAAAAGTTCTGATTTGCTGAATATGATTATCCTATTTGTGTGCACATATCATGTTCGTATCTGAAGTTATGGATATTGACTCTGTATCTGTATTTCAAATGTGCTTACTCTGGGTAACACCCACAATGAGCCTTTCAGGTACAACAATGAAGAAGCCAGACAGTGCTGATGGCTCAACAAAGACAAATGGACTGTGGAAGAGCTTAAGCCTTCCTGTGAATGTTTCAGCCAGCCTATGAGTCATGGCTACTATGACTCAGCAGGGCCTGTGACCAGACCACATGACACTAAACTCCATTTTAGTACGCTGTATTTTTCCACAAACTGGACTAGGAACTGAGTTTGGAACAAAAGGTTCCCACCATATGGAAAAAGCTACATAAGGTGGGGGTGTGACATCATCTCTTGGCCTCATTCTCCACACAAGAGAACTTCTGGAAACACCTGAGAAACAAAAACGGATGTGGGGGAAGTGCTGCTCCCAGGATCAAGAGATTTCTAGCTTGTGTATGGAAACTTGGGGACTGCTTGTACCATCAGTCCAGGGTGAGAAATTGCTAATTCAAATTCTATCCATCTAGTATGTTAGGCTTAGTCTGAGTTTTGGTTATTTGCTAAATAATCTGCTTTGATCTGTTTGTTATCACTTATAATCACTTAATCTATCTTTCTGCAGTTAATAAACTTGTTTGATGCTTTATCTTAACCAGCGTATTTTGAGTGATAGTTGTCTGGGGGAAAATCTCAGCTTGTGTGCACATCTGTCCCATATCGAGGGAAGGGGAACTACATTAATGAGCTTGTATTATAGAGATCCCGTGTGCACTATAAGATTGGTATCATTCTGGATTTATACTACAGCAAGTGTGCAAGGTTGGGGAGTGGGAAATTGGCTCTTGTCTTCTATCTGTCCTTGAGTGGCTTAGGTAACGCACTCAGGTAGCTTAGTTGGCTGCATGGCGCACCTGCTGTTGTGTTGGGTGATAACAGAGCGCCTGGAGAGGCTGGCGAAATCTCCAGCAAAGCAGTGTGGAGAAGGGCCAGCCCAGCGTGAGGGTTTAGAGGACACAGCAGTTCCCAAGAAGCTCCACAAACTGCCTCCTGGGGGTGACAACCCATCACGCCCTACACTACACAAGTCTCAGCAGGTTTTGTCACATGCTGTCCCCTCCCTCTTTCTCCACCCGAGAATTTCCTGCTTCCCACCACTTCTAGCAATTCCCACCCTCTTATGCATTTACTGCTCCTCAACCTCCAAGCAGAGCCCGGCCACCCTGATAATCTCTTACCTGAGCCAGCTCCATTGCAGCCATTTTCCTGCCCTGGGAGGACGAGATGATCTGCAGCGAAACATGGATGTTATTCTCTGGCCTGCCAGGGTGAAAAGGGCAAGGTGTGAGAATTCAGACTAGGCTTTTGTCCATTCCACAAGCCGATTCCCCCCAGCTTTTCCCCTGCTAATGCACATTCTAGGTTCTAGCACACTGTGAAGCACAGAGTGACCTTATTCCAGTACAGGCCTAGCCCCCCTCCCACCAGGGTGTAACCCTCTGACACATGGGGAAACCCTCCCAGTAACAGTCTCTCTCTTACACGTATCAAGTTTGCGGACAACACCAAGCTGGGAGGGGTTGTAAGTGCTTTGGAGGATTGGATTAAAATTCAAAATGATCTGGACAAACGGGAGAAATGATCTGAAGTAAATAGGATCAAATTCAGTAGAGACAAGTGCAAAGTACTCCACGTTGGAAGGAACAATCGGAGGCCAGAGAAGAGCAGAAACAAAGGAGTCACTTTGGGGGATTCTCCCTGTCATTGTCCCCAAGGCAGCTGTCTCAGGTTTACAAAGGTGTTTCATGTTCCAGCCTTTGTACAGTCTCTCCTGGGAGTGCCCCTTTCATGGACTGGGCCTAGTTTTAGTTTTGGTAGTTAACAAGCTTGGTTTATTGTTCATCTAACCAGTATGTGTGGATTGAAGTGTGTTGGAAACTCTGTTTGGGATAACAAGCTGGTGCATGTCATTTTCCGCTGATGAAATGACAGACTTCATATGAGCTTGGGTCGTTCAGTAGCGTGCTGGACAGTGCAAGATGCACATTTCTGGGGGAAAGTTGGGCACTTGAGAATTTGCTGGTTTTCTCCTGAGGTGTAATTCATGAGTGGCTGTCTAGCAGCACTCAATACTGTGTAGCTGGGAGTGAGTTACATGCTGCAGACTGTGTGTTAATTGGCCAAGAGGGGCTGTTCTCGCGGGGAAACAGTGGAAAAGGCACCCCATGCTGGAGGACTGAGGTACAGCTATTTAACAGTCCAGATTGTACTCTGGGTAACATCACAGACACTCATTATGACAGAGCCTCTTACAACACAGAGAGAAGTAAATCCATGTCCCAGAAATCGAAGACTCCAGACAGAGGGCAAGTGTCCCTGGCACTGCTTCTTGCTGACAGAGAGGTTCAGAGACAGTGCGAGAATCCTGGGGAAGCTGGGAACAGGGAAGCATGGGCTGGCGGGGTTCGGTGGAGAAAGGGAACAGGAAGGGCAGGAGATATTACTGAATCCAGGGATCTTAGCAGTACTAGATGACAGGATAGCACATAGTGCAGCCCATTGGAAAACACAATCCCAACTATACATACAAAATGATGGGGTCTAAAGTTAGTTGTTTCCAACTCAACGAGAGTGATCTTGGAGTCACTGTTGGATAGTTCTCTGAAAACATTCCACTCAATGTGCAGCAGCAGTGAAAAAAAGTGAACAATGTAGGAAATAATTAAGAAAGTGATAGATATGACAGAATATCTCATAGATCATATTTGTAAAAACAGCAAATAAATCCATGATACACCCACATCTTGATACTGCAAATGCACATGTCACCCCATCTCAAAAATAGAAATATTGGAATTGGAAAAAGGTTCAGAAAAGGGCAAGAAAAATGATTAGGGGTATGGGACAGTTATGCCAGACCTAACCCCCAGTTTCACTTGAGCAAACAGGAGATATTTGACACTGTGCAATACGGCTCCTTTGCTCTTGTCCCAAAGTGTTCTGCAGCAGAGGAGGGTCTCTGGTATTATGTGTGTCACTGGCCTATTGGGGTGATGCTGAAACAGGACAGGGGTACAGATGGCATTGTGGGGTGGCGTGAACCTTCACTCTTCATTTCCCTTCCAGAACAGAAGGGACAGGAAACCCTTACCCAGCGAGGTCACAGTCTCATAGTTCTCCTGCATGACATCCCAGTAGAGGGCTCTCTGAGTGGGGTCAGCAGAGCCCACTCTTCCCTGGTGAAATACATAGCCATCTCCTTGAAGGTCACCAGCCCCTGAAAGATTAAGAGTCCAACACTAAGGACTTGCTGCCCCACTCACAACCCCACTATTTTGGCAGAGAAGAGTGAATCAAATGGAAGCTCTGGGTGGATCATAGTCAGGAGAGGTCCCACCTCGACCTGGCTCAGAGTATCCAGCAAATGCCAGGGTGAGGGGATGAAGAGGAGAGCCCCTTATCTCTCCCAGCATATCCATCACCCCCCTACTAGCCACTGACTGATACAGGAGATGGAGCCCCTAGCAGGGTCCAGGGAGAGCTCGCTGGTAGGAATGCCCAACACCCTCCTCATTGTGAGGAGTGGGATATGAAGGGAGAGGCAGCTCCAATAAGCCTGACTCATGGGTGTCCCCTTTATATCTCACAGCAGCTGATGGTTAGTGAGGTCAGGCTCCAGCACTAGGAGTCTGGTCAGTTTGACTAGCTCCATGTAGGTGGGTTATTTTCTCTCTTCACAAATTAGGGCATTTCCACCTCCAAACCTCCTGGGTCTGTTCCTAGAATCTAGGCCACTTAGTAAATAACTCCCAGCAGGTCTGCCACACCCTGGCCTCCTCCTTTCCCCACGCTGTGAATTTCCTGCCCCGCTCCAACCTCCAAACCAGACTCTGCAAACCTTCCCACCTCTGGTGTATTTGCTCTCCCTTTCCTCCAGCAGGAACCCACCAGCAACCCCCCCGATAATCTCTACCTGGACTGACTCCACTGCAGCCATTTCTCTTCCCTGTCCCACGCCAGGCTGGGATGAGCTGGAGCAAAACATTCTGCAGCCTGTCTGGGGGAGAAGGGCAGTTGTGGGCGTTTCAGAACCGGTTTTAGTAATTTCACATCACAATTCCCCCAGGCCCTTTCCCTGCAGACAGACACACCCTAGATTCTGTCATGCTGGGAAATGCTCAATCTGTTTTATTACAATTTAGACCTGGCCCCTCCTGCCAGGCTAAGTCCACAGACACATTTTTAACCTCCCTTCTCTCTCCCCTCACCCCTTCTCTGAACACAAGGCTAGAAAAGAGCAGAACCAAAGGAGTCACTGTGGGGGATTCCCTCAGACCACTGACCCCACGGCAGCCACAACCCCAGCAAGGGTGAAATATGGAGTCAGGAACTGGCTTTGCTCTGTCTGATCTTGTTTTGTTCACTGGAAAGTGGTTCTGCCCCAGGATGCAGCAATACATGTGTCTGGGTGGACTAGAGAGCTGAAATCTCTCCCCCACATTCATTTCTCCCCACTGCCCCTTTCAGTCTCTCCTTCCCCTGTCCTCTCTCCCTGCCCCTCTGGCTGGGACAGTCCCATTCCTGGGGGCTTTGCTCTCCCATGGCTGGATTTCCTCCTGGCAACCGCTAATGGGAGGAGAATGAGGTGGTGTTGTTTGTGCAGAGTCACTTTCTGCCAGGACCCTAGGACATTCCCTGAGGTCTTTCAGTTACCTGGAGACTCTGGCCTCAGAATTTAGTAGTAACAGGGCCCAGGACTGCCCTAGGGGGCTAGGACCAGCTGCAGAAAGTCATCCCCTGGGCCGGGCAGAGAAGAAGCTTTAATTAAGGTCACTCTCCCAGCACAGAGCCCCACTGGGGGAGCAGCAGCTGCCAAGCCTGGTCTCCCAGATCACAATGGAGGCTGCAGCATCTGACCCAGGAAGCTGAACCCCAATACTCTGAGCAGAGAGGGACGGAGTGTATGAGCAGCTTCCTCCTTTAGCTCTCTTGGGGAGAGCAGCTAATGGGAGCCCCTCCTCACAGGGAGAATGGCTGATCTCATTTGACCCACTGTCCATCTGGAATCACTCCTTGTCTTTCATACAGTGACTCTGGATTAACAACGGTCTCAATGACACCGGATTTCAGAAAGAATGAGTCAGAACGCTGTGGAAAAAGACCATCGTGTGGCAGTGCTGACTCCCTTCCCACCTCCCTCATCCCCGCAGATCTAGGACAAGGACTGGGGGCAAAAATTTTCCAACGGAACCGAAAGTTCCTGCAGTTTTCAAAGAGGAGAAAAGTAAATTCTGTGAATTCACACTAACAGTGTTTGCTAAGTGGACAGAAAGTTATCACAGTGACAGGGCACGTGACTGGGGAATGGACTTGGTGACCTGGTGACTAGGAGGCCAGGACTCTGGTACAAGTTGACCAGAGAGAAGGATCATGGTTAGCAGCAGCCCCCAGACACCCCCGAGTACCCAGAGCCCAGACCCCCCCGCCAGGGGCCCCAGACACCCCCCAGCCAGGATCCCATCAGATATTCCCTGGGACGCAGCCCCCAGAGTCCCTGGCCAGGGACCCCAGATACCCCTCAAAGCCCCACCGGCCAGAGAACCCCCACACACCATGATTGCCAGGTTGGGAATCCCAAAGGTTTCCCCCCACCAAGAGCCCCCAGCAAGCCAGGGACCCCCTCAAGGGACCCCCCCCCACTGGGAACTCAGTCCCTCACTGCCTGCCTAGGAACTTCCCCCACCCTCCAGAACGATCTACCCTGACATTTGCCTGGGACCCCCTCCTCCGCCCAGTGTGACCCCTGATGCTTTACAGTGCGACCCATCACTCTGCTTCCCTGGCATGCCCTCACCTAGTGCCAGGGATCCCCTCCCCCAGCTGCTGTGCACTGGGCCATGGCAACAAAACCAGGAACCAGCGGGGGAAGCACAGACAGAGCCCCTGGCACAGAACCAGGCTCCCTCTAACCTCTGTCCCGCCTCCCCAAGAGACACCCACCCCACTGTTCTGCAGCCACCAGGCCCCCAGCGATACCCACCTCCAGGACCCATAGCCTCAGGGATGGGCACATCAGAACCACCACCCCCGAAAAACCCCAAACCTCCACAACCCACCAACCTTACTAGGGTACCCCCTGCCCAGCCCCCCAGAGGCCTCCCCCTACCACAATGCCCCTTCAGCTGCAATCTCCCCACACAGAACCTTCCCTGCCCCTGCAAGTGTTACCTCACAGAGTGTGAGAAGTGGCTAGAAAGTTAACACCACCTCCTGCTGGCCAGTCACACAGGCAGAGGGAGCCTGGGGAGTGCTTCTTTAACAGGAGAATGGAAGGCCTGGAGGGCAAGAAAGATCCACGGGCTGTCACTAGCAAATAATGGCCACCATGGATCCACCCCAGAGGCGGCTGCATCTAGCACATTGGGAAACAACCATCATATTCAATTAGAAATAAAACAACTAGAGAGAAGTGGGGCAAATGTTTGGGGTATTTTATATCAATCTTTGAGACACGCAGAGAGAACCCTGTCACAAACGACATTTGATAACATGAGAGAAAACCACCAGATCGGAGGGGATTTGATGTTGCTATTAAATAACTAGTGGAAAAGGGGGACTGTTGGACTGGATTTTATATGACTGTCCAATACATAAACAGAATGTGATGGTCCCCCCCGGCCACGGGGCAACCATTCACGTGAGCAGCTCAGAGCCCTTTGAGGAGCTGATTTAAGGGCGGGGGGGGGGAGCTGGAAGGCTCCCTGGACAATGGAAGGGGGGCCGCAGGGGAATTGGGAAATGGGGGTCTGGGCAGTCTCCATGGGGGATGTGCTCCTCCTTCCCTTCCCTGCCCTGGCAAGAGAACGGGAACCTCATCCCATCCCACTCCAGTGGGAGCCATGTTCTGGGGAATGACCCAGGGCAACAATTTCCCACCCCAAACAAGGACAAATCGCTGCAGATTAAAATGGGTGGGAAAATCCACCCCCCATCGGAGAGATTTAAATTGACATTTGAAAGTATGGAGAGAAAAGGGAAAATCAGAGGCAATTAGAGAGCTGATCATTGGCGGGGGAGAAGGAGAATCTCCCTGGATTTTATAGCCACGTGTGATAATGAGAGAGAAAGGGAAATCTTGAGAGAATGTGTGTGTGGGAGAAGTGGCAAAAACTGGGACGGATCCAGTTACCTCACCTCCCTCCACCCCGGGAATGTCCCTGGCTGCACAGAGACAGATCTACACCCCCACCCCAGTGACCTCCCCCACCCTGCAACTCCGGCTTCTCCTCCCCCCTCGACACCTCCGCCTCACACCAAAGGGGGGGGCTCTGCCAGCGCTCACCCTGAGCTCAACTCCTGCTCCTCCCCCCAGCCCGGATTGTGCCCTTTAGCCCCCCACGAACACCTGCCTCCAGCTGCCTGACCCCCCCTGCCCCATCAATTTCCTGCTCTGCGCCCGCCCCTCCCACGCTCCCTGTTACTCCCCGCCCCACTCCAGCCCCGCCCCCAGCGCCCGGCGGAACGGTACGGCTGGTCCGGGCAGGGGAAAGGGCAGCGGCTTCAGCGCGCTGTTACTGGGCATGCGCATTGCCCGGGAGTAGCACATTGCTATGGGGAGGGATTTAATACACCCGCCCCCCCCGCCTGGCCCGGGGTCCGCCCCCCCCCCCCACACGACGGCCGGGGCCCCGGCCCCCCAGCCCAGCGGGGCGGGCGGGCGGATCCTCCTGCAGCTCCACTGGGGCCGAGGCGCCTTCAAGGCTTCTCCCAGGCTCCCTGGGGCAGAGTCACTTTCCTGCCCCCCAGCGCCTCTCATTCCCCGGGGGCTCCGGGTCACAATGTCCCACCGCCCTTCCCCCGCCTGCAGCTCCGGCTTCTCCCCTACCCCCCCCCCCCAGCCACACAAGGGGATACCCCCGGGCGCCAGTCTCTGTCCCCACCCGTGGATCCAGCGGGGCCGGGGGCAGAACCTGGCTGCAGCTGAGAACAGCGGCTCCGCTGGCTCGGGCAGCTCCAGCGCTGCTGGCAGCACGTGGGAGAACCAGGAAGCACTGTTCAGAGCCCGGGCTCCTGCGTCCACAATGTGCCAGAGCCCCGCCCCCATAGCTGCCCTGCCATGGGCTGTGCCAGAGCCCCACCCCCAGGAGCTGCCCGCCCCCAGGGCTGTGCCAAGCCCACCCCCAAGGAGCTGCCCTGCCCATGGGCTGTGCCAGAGCCCCGCCCCCAGGAGCTGCTCCGCCCCCGCTCTGTGCTGGAGCCCCGCCCCCAGGAGCTGCCCCGCCACCTGCTCTGTGCTGGAGCCCCGCCCCGAGGAGCTGCCCTGCCCCGAGCTGAGCCGAGAGCCCCGCCCCCAGGAGCTGTCCGCACCTGGATGTGTCAGAGCCCCGCCCCCTGGAATTTCCCCATGTTGGGTCTCTGAGCTTTGTTCTCCTGCCGCCTTTCTTCCCAGCACCCCCTGCTACCTTCCTGTGTCTGCAAACACCCCCCCTCCCCCGGGGCCGGCTGCAGTGCTCGCTGAGGCTGACTCCAAGTGGCTGAAGTTGCCTCCATCTCTGCTTCACCTGGAGGGGGAGAGACAAAGAGAGGAGATGGTCCCAGGGTGTGAAACCAGAATCAGGGGGCAAGGAAAGAAGGACTGTTTGGAAAGGTGGGTTTTTTTGGGGGGGGGGGGTGAGCCAGAGGGATTCAGAAGAAGTTGGGCAGCAGAGGCTCAGAGGAAATTGAGGGGAACCTCCTGGGTGTCTCAGTGTTGCCCAGGGTTTGTACAGCACCTTGCATATATGGGGTCTGATCTCAGTCATGGTCTGTGCAGCACCTGGGAGCCCTGATGTCTGTTTCCTGATCACAGGCTCTGGGAATGGAGAGAGGGAAACCTCAGCACCTGAAGGTTAATGCAGCCCTGTGTGCAACCCCTGCTAGGGTGATCCGACAGCAAATGTGAAAAATTGGGATGGGGGTGGGGTTTAATAGGCACCTATATAAGAAAAAGACCCAAAAATCGGGACATTCTAGTCATGCTAGTCCCTGCTGTTCTCATAAGGGTCGGCTTAGAGAGGGTTTGGCTACACTTGCAGCTGTCCAGCGCTGGGAGTTAAAGCTGTCTTCCTACAGCTGTTTAGGGAAAGCGCTGCAGTGTGGACACACTGACAGCTACCAGCACTCTGTCATGGCCACATTTGCAGCGCTGTTGGGAGTGGTGCATTATGGGCAGCTATCCCAGCATTCAAGTGGCTGCAATGTGCTTTTCAAAAGAGGAGGGTGGGGTGGAGTGTGACACGGAGCGTGGGGAGACAGAGCGAGTGGATTTTTGGAGCTGACACTGTGTCAGCTCCCTGCCTGGCAAGTTCAAGCCTCCTCCCCCACCCCGCTCTCATTCACTAAATGCAAATAGCCGCCTTTGTTCTTTTCCTCAACAGACCAGATAAGCCGCTGATCCAAAAACAGACCCCCCCTCCCCCGTGCCCACCCGGCTGCTTCTCTCCTCAAGCAAACACCAGCTGTGGGTGTTCCAAAGGGATCCCCTGCCTCTGCTCATTCACTGCAAACAGTAACTGTGTTTGGTTTTTAGATAAGCAGCTCCGGGAGCCTTGAGCTCACAGCAAAGCAAACAGAGGCATCACACCAAAACAAAGAGCGTTATCTCTACTTAAAAGCATTATGGGAAGGTTCCGGAGGTCAGTGACAGCGTAGTAAGATTAATCACTGTTTACACTGGCACCCCAGCGCTGCATCACCAGCTCTGTTCTCTTTATTCCTCTCGTCGAGGTGGAGCACATGCAGCACTGTAGCCAGGGAGATCACAGCGCTGTATGTGCCTTGCCAGTGTGGACGGGGAGTAAGTTACAGCGCTGTAAAGCCACCACCTACACTGTAACTCTCCAGTGTAGCCAAGGCCTGAGTTGTAGTAATAATAGCAGCCAAGAATCCGGTGGCACCTTATAGACTAACAGACGTATTGGAGCATGAGCTGTCGTGGGTGAATCCCACTTCGTCAGATGCAACAATAGTCCCATATGGGCTAGTGGTCAGGATTCCTGGTTTTCACCCAGGTGGCCTGGGTTCAACTTCTGGTGTGGGAAGAGTGCAGAGCTTTTGCCCAGAGTGGAGGCAGGAAATGAAAGGAACAGGAAGGGATCCTGCCAGCAGTGGAGTTAGACAGTGTAGGGAGGGGACCCCAGAAGTGGGGGTGGGGCAGTGGTTTGGGGGGAGATGAGGGAAGGATCCCAGCAGTGCGGGAAGTTGACAACCTGGAGAGCACAGGCCTGGAATGGGGACCTGGAAGAGTGAATGTGTCCCTCTAAACCCATCAACTGCAGACTAGGCAGGCTTGGAAGAATTGTGTATTTGTTGGTAAATGTCAATTTCTGTGTAAACACACAACCCAATGGCAAAATATTTCCATCAATATCATCAAAATTGACAGATGGGCAAAGTAAGAAACATGGCTGCTTGAGAACTTATCATGTTGTAGGAGCAGCAGTGATCTGTATGCTCTGTATAACCTGTATGCTCAAAAGGTCTGTTAAACTCCCCCAGCTTGTGTCCTTTCCCGCTTTGAATGCCTGTGAAGTGCTTTCCCACTCTCCTTTGTACCTCCAGTGAATGCCCTTCACCCGGCCCATCTGGCCAGTGGTTCGCTGTGTTACATTCTATTGCACCTCAGGGAGACTGATCTTCATCGCACCGTCCATCGCTGCGCTGTGGGACACTTACCTTAAAGGATCCTGACATCTCCACTGCCAGGCCTGTCCTGGGAGCGTGAGTATGAGTGTGACACCCTCTCCCATCCCTTCTTTTGAGCTTAGCTATCAAGCTAATAAATGTGCTGCTTTCTGCCAAACTCTGGGGGGGAGGGGCATTATTAGTCCTCTCTAAGCTTACTAACTGACCCAATTTTGGGTAACACAAGCAACATTGTTGATCTGTTATTGTACCAAAGGGGGAGATGGTTGTCTATAAAGGAGGGTGAAGACTAAATGCCTCTGATGAGAATGGGATTTGAACCCATGCAGGCAGAGCATAATGGGGTAGCAGTCCATCACCTTAACCACTCGGTCACCTCATCTGAGCTGTCAAAAAACAGGACAGGAGGAGAAATCTAAGGCCGGCAGAGATAGGGACACTAAGGAGTTTTTAAATAGCTAAGCGAAGCAGGGTCTGAATGAGCTCCCCTCTCTCACCTAGTGAGGAGCTGGGAAAGACTTCAGGAACAGACCGTGTTTGCATAGACACACCTACTCTGCCTAGCTATGCAGCATGATGGGGCCGCTTCCCCAAAATGACCAGTTTGGGATGGTCTTGGGTTACAAATGACTTTAGGATTGAGTGGAATGAAATGTTATTCTCCTTCCTGTATGAGTGAAGGGCAGCAGAACATACCTAGTCCGTCCTGATGGAGGGGTAGGTGAGTCGAGGAATAGCTTTTATTGGACTGCAGAGAAGTGATTGAGGACGTCACCCTAAACCAGTGGTCCCCAAACATTTCACATTGTGCCCTCTTAGCCATGGCTGTGGCCCCTCGGAAGCCACGGTCAAGAACCGGGGCTGGGAGGAGTGGGGCTGTTGCTTGCTGGGGTGAGGGGTGCGGACAGGGGTAAAGGGGTCGACGCCGGGCTGGGAGCCAGAGTCTCAGGCTGAGGGTGGGGTTGGGGAAGAGCTGTGGCAGAGTGGTGCTCCCTCCCTGCCCTCTATGTGGGCTGGCTCAGGTCCTGAGGTGCCCCCATGAATGTTCCTCTGTGTCCCCTAGGAGTCGCACCCCACATTATGGGGACCACTGAACCCTACTCGCTAAGCCGGGGCTAGTGATGCCAAACCCCCGGGAAAGGGAGAACAAGTGTGGGGGCCCCAGCACCAGAACCATGCCCCTACCTTCTGTCTGTGGCTCTACCCCCCTTCCACCCATGGCCCCATCCACTGTCACTTCTGTTCCACCCCTTCCCCCACCAGCCCCACCCTATCACTCCTTTACCCCTGCCTCGCTGTGGCCCTGAGACCAGAGAAGCTCTGTGCCCCTGCTGCAGCCCCCGGGCTGTAGCAGGGAGTGGGAGCTCCTCCAGCCCTGGGGCTGACATAGGGGAGACTTTCCAGGGGACCTAAACTTGGCCAGGGCCCCTGATCATGGGCCCCACTGTCCCCCTTGGCAGTGCAAGGTTTGGGGAGGCTGAGCCCCCTTGTCATAAACAGATAGCTAAGGGTTAATGTTCTTTTACCTATAAAGGGGTAACACCAGTAACCTAAAACACCTGACCAGAGGACCAATCAGGAAACAAGACTTTTTCAAATCTGGGTGGAGGGAAGTTTGTGTGTGAGTTCTTTTGTTCTTTGTCCTTGTGTCTGTGGCGTCCTCGGCTATGACGAGTGATTTTCTTATCTCCTGCCTTTCTAATCTTCTGTTTTCCAAGTTGTAAGTACAAAGATAATAAGACAATAAGTTTTATATTGGTTTTTTTTTTGTATTTACATGTGTGTAGTTGCTGGAATGTTTAAATTGTATTCTTTTTGGATAAGGCTGTTTATTCATTTTTTTCTTTTAAGCAAATAACCCTGTATTTGTCACCTTAATACAGAGAGACCATTTTTATGTCCTTTTCTTTCTTTTATATAAAGCTTTCTTTTTAAGACCTGTTGGATTTTTTCTTTAGTGGGGACTCCAGGGAATTGAGTCTGCAGCTCACCAGGGAATTGGTGGGAGGAAGAAGTCAGGGGGAAAATCTCGTTGTGTTAGATTTACTAGCCTGACTTTGCATACCCTCTGGGTAAGGGGGAAGAGAGATTAGCTATCTTGGTACTTCTATTTCCAGGACTGGAAACAGGGAGCGGGGAGTCCCTCTGTTTAGATTCACGGAGCTTGCTTCTGTATATCTCTCCAGGAACCCAGGGAGGGAACACCTGGAGGGGAGGAGGGGGAAGGGAAATGGTTTATTCCCCTTTGTTGTGAGACTCAAGGCATCTGAGGTCTGGGGGTCCCCCGGGGAAGGTTTTGGGGAGACCACAGCGAGCCAGGGCACTGTATAAATCCCTGGCTGGTGGCAGCTTTACCAGGTCCAAGCTGGTAACTAAGCTTGGAGGTTTTCATGCTAACACCCATATTTTGGACGCTAAGGTCCAAATCTGGGAAAAAATGTTATGACAGCCCCTCCCCCCTGAGCCTCCATTACGAGCCGCCCAGGCTACCACTGCTCAGTGTGTGGCCAGTCTCTGTGTTTTCTGCTGCTCGTTCTGGGGAGCCTGGCCGGCCTTAGGGGTGGTGCCCCCCGATAGCCGCCCAGGGCTCCAGGGGTCAAATGGCACCGTGTGGCAGTGCAAAGGTGCTCACTGCTCTCCCCTGCCCCAATGCTCCTCCATGGGTCCATAGAGGTTTGAGGGGAGTAAGGAGCAACCCTATGTGCTCCATGCGTCCTGGTCACTTTTCCCACTTGGGCTGTGCTGTGAGGGGAGCATCAGAAGCTGTTGCTCTCTGCCCTCCCGCTATGCAGCCCGGCTGAGGAAAGTGACCTGGATGCAGGGAGCTCGGATGATCTCACTTCTTGCCCCCACATCCCACAGCCCCTAGGGGTGCCCAGATGAGCAGTGTTCCAGGGAGGAGTGGGGGGCAGCAATGCCAGCTGCTCCATGCACACAGGTCAGTCTCCCCATGTGGGTGCAGGAGGGGGTGCAAGGTTTTCTGTGATGCCTATTCTATCAATATCGTCACTCAATACCAGGCACTCAAATTCACCAGTCTTAGTACTTAGACGTTTAGCGTTTGTATTTAAGCACTTCTAAAATGTGTTCCCATTTTAGCTGTCTGCTATTACATGATGTAATTGAGGGAGACTCTTTCATTCACTGTTTCTCATCAGAACCTACCTGTACATTATCATCTTCCATCCTCTCCACCTTACTAGGCTATAGAGAATCCCTGTGAATAGTTCCTCTCCTAACGGATGTCTCTGTCTGAACCTGTGCTCCTGCAGCGCCTGTCGGCTTTCCCCAGCTCTGAGGCTGTGTCTACACCGCGCACCTTACCACGGTGCAGCTGTGCCACTCTAACCATGCCATTGTAAGGTGCGCTGTGTGGCCGTCCTTATCGCTGAGAGAGAGCTTCCCCGGCAACAAAGCCAAACTACCTCCAATGAGGGGCAGGAGCTTTGTCACCGGGAGCACAGCTCCACCTATGATGCGCTGTTCACACTGCCGCTTTTCATGGCTCAAATTTTGGCATTCGGGAGTGTTTTTTTCTCTCACCGCAGAGAGACAAAATTTTTAGCAACAAAAGCCGAAATTAAAAAAAAACTCCTCTGCAACCTATTTAATTTTACCTTTATACAACCCTTTATACTGCCTCCAGTTCTGGTATCCTCATTTGAAAAAGATGTGTGAAATTGGAGCTAGGGCAGCAAAGAGCCACCAAATTGTTCTGAGGGCTGGAGAAAAATGCCTTCCAGTGAGCTATTGAAAGAGCTCAACCTGTTTAGCTTATCAAAAGAAGATTGAAAGGTGATTTCATTGAAATGTTGAAGGGCCTTAATGGAGAGAAAAGATTGGGTATTTACGGGCTCTTGAATGGAGCAGAGAAAGGCATAACAAGACCCAATGGCTGGAAAGTGAAAAGAGACAAATTCATATTACAACTGAGGCACAATAGTCAACAGCGAGGATGATTCACCACAGGAGCAAGCTACCAAGGAAGTGGTGGATTCACCATCTCCTGATGTCATTTAATGAAGACTAGATGCCTTTCTGGAATGTGTTTGCCCCCAAAGTAGCTGTTATGTCATACGAGGAGGCCTGTGATATGCAGGTTAGATGCTCTAATGGTGTCTTCTGACCATGAAGTCGACTAATTTCTGAAAAACTGAGTGTAGCATTGGGAGCAGCGTCTGATGTTTCCCTGTCTAGCCGGCTTGCTGCCTAGAAACGAACGCTCCTTGAGTGGGGTGATCCACAGGGAGTAGCTCAAACCTCCAAAGTGCCTGGCCAGGGGCAGGACATTAGCCCAGCAAGGGAGGGGTGTGGCAGTGACATCACAAAGGCCGTTTGCAGGACCTCAGACTATTGGTCAAAGGTGGTGGGGAGGTGGTGACCTCACAGAGAGATGCTGACATCAGCCAGGCAGGACAGGGGCGAGTGGCCAGGGAAACCTCAGAGACCTCTGTGGCTTTGCTTCAGCACGTTTCCTTCTCCAGGTCTCTCTTTGAGGACTGAGAGATTATTTGGGGTCATGGACGTGAGCGCCAGGAGGAACCTCTTTCCGAGTTTCCTCCTTCCTTGTAGTGATTTACTAGAAAACAGCCGTCCCTGTTTAGAAGGTAAAGAGCCTCCTGGAGGTTTGAAACCTGTTCAGTCTGATACTATCTGGTGACAAGTGAATTCTAGGCATGGAAAACACGAGCTTAAGGAGGCAGAATTTTATTGCGCACCTGGGATTTTGTCCCTTAGAATCGCTGGGGACATTAGGGTTTGTCCTTTTTGTTTCCACCTCTTCCTCCATCCCTCCCTCCTCTTCTTCTCTTGCTTCTTTTGTCCTTTCTCCTGTTCCCTTCCCAACAACAGGACGGAGGTGTGTGTGTGTGTGTTGCAGGGAAGTCTCTGCAGCTCCCACTATTGAAAGGTCCACCCAAAAATGTGGGACTGAATAGTGCTCGGGCAGTGATCCCCACCGGTGACCTGGGCCATCCTTTGGGCTCTCTGGTGAGAACCCTCAGCCTCCCGTCCTCCGTCTCTACCCTGATTGGTTGAGCAGGGGGATGTTGACAGGGAGGAGACTCAGGTCCTTGTTGTTCTCTTTTAAGATCAAGTAAATAAGTCAGAACCAGTTCTATCTTTGATTAATTTTGCTGCTTCTCTGCATTAATTGTCTCTGAGCAGTTGATGATTCCCTCTACATTGCAGTTCTCCTCAAATACTTGCTGAATAATTACTGTCACTGTTGTTGGTCTGGAGCTCATCTGAGAGCACAGTATTCAGGTCATTCAATGTCTGAAATTCAAGATCCGATGGTTTGTTTGAAAATCAGGGCTCTTCGATCCTATTCCCAACACTGCCTCTGACGGGCTGTGTGACCTAAGACAAGTCAATTCTCCTTTCTCAGCCTGAGCTTCTCCCTCTTTCAAGTAGGGATAATAATGATCCGCTCTTACCTACCTCATGGTGGGTGAAGGATGCGGATCCATTTGGGAGTGTCACTAGAAGTAGTGCATAATATGAAGTTTCCCAGATTATGACATAATAGATTAGCTGAAATCAGTCTATTTTATTTGTATTTTTTTATTTTGAATTTGTTAATAGTAGCAACGACTTAGCTCAGATTGAAGCATCTTATCTAATGGTTGAGATGTAAGTGTCTCCTCTTTGTGTGCGAGGAGACAATTTAACACACTCTGACAAAGAGGAGATGCTTTTGTTTTGCAACAAAATATTTTTGCAAAGATCTTTCATCCCACTTGTTATGATTTTGAGAAACAAACTGGTTAGTCTAAATGGGATTTTCGGACAGAAACGGTTTGAATGAAATTTTCCCACCATCTCGATTCCTGGGCTCTGGGGTGTTTTCATCTGTTAGAACAGGAGTCAGAACTGGTTGCTTCTCTTTCTGGCTCTGCCATCGCCTTGTTGTGTAGGCCTTGGGTAGGTCACTTTCCTTCTCCCATCTGTCCAATCGGAACAGGAACAGTTCTCGAACTATGGGCAGTTTAGGAGCCAAGTGAGATAAGGGGTATTAAAGCCCTCTGTGAAGGAGAAAGGGGAGGTTTCACAGTGTTTAGCACCAAGGAATTCTAAAGTTTGCTAAAATGTCTAGTCTGTGGAAACAAGAAATGGTCGGGGCCAAACTTATTAACCACTGCCTTTTTAAAGCCCATTCAAAGATGTGAGTCCCTATCTTTTAGGTACCTGTGGTTCTTTGCCAGCAGCAGAGAAGAGGTTCCTGCCTCCGTTTTTGTGGCCTTAACAAACCAGGTGTTGTGCCCCAGTTCTCGTCTGAGACCCCTGAAAAAGAACATCTTCCCATCCATGAACAAGACAGGACCTATCTTTCAAAGGGGAACAAAAGACCTCTGGGACTTACAGACTAGCTAGCCTGACTGCCATAGCTGGAGAGATCCTGCAATACATTCTTAAACACTCAGTTTGTCAGCAGCACCTACAGGATGATTTGGTTCTTATGACTAGTGAGCGTGGAATTGTCAAGAACAAATCATTCCAAAACCAATCCTCTTTCCTTCTTTGGCAGGGTTCTGGGCCTGGTAGAGGTGAGTAAACAATAGATGGGATCTAGCTTGGTGTTACTAAGGCTTTCGACACAGTCCCATAGGACATTCTCAGAAGCAAACGAGGGAAATGTAGTCCAGCTGCAATCAGTGTAATGTGGGTGCAGAGCTGGTTGAAAGCCAAGACTCCAGGAGCCCTTCTCCATGTTTAGCTGCCCAACGGGGAGGGTGAACCTAGTGGGTCTGGCAGGGATCAGTCCGGTGTCAGGTACTATTCTATATTTTCATGAATGATTTGGAAAATGGAGTGGAGAGCATGCTCCTAAAGTTTACAACTGACACCAAGCACTTTGGAGCACAGGATTGAAATTCAAAACACCCTTAACAAATTGGAGACTTGGTCTTCTTGAGCCAAACTCCATGGTTAGGGCTCTCTCTCTACACTGGGCTGAAGTGAAACCCCAGAGCCAAGCACTCCTCCTGGGCAGTGAGCTCCGACCTTGAATGGTCAGATGCTGCTTAGCACTGTCAGAGCAGCTTTTGCTGGGGGATTCTCCCAGCACTTTCCAATAGCGGGAGGTATGAAATCCCCATTTGACTGCTGGGGACAGAGCCCGAGAGTGGGGAGCAACTTGCCCAAAGTCCCCAGAAAAAGGAAAACAACCAGCAGAGGAACCAATAGGAAACCCAGCAATGGAACTCAGGAGTCCTGGGGGTGTGCTGTGGTGACCAGATGTCCCAATTTTATAGGGACAGTCCGAATTTTGGGGTCTTATCTAGGATCCTATTACCCCCCACGCCGGTCCCGATTTTTCACACTTGCTGTCTGGTCACCCTAGGGTTGCACATGTGTGGGTCCCAGCTGCTCCCTGCCCCTCTCATTGAAGCAGATGTGCAGGGTTACTGCCCTGGGAAGTGCAGGGCACCAGTGGATGTGGGGTTGGCTGGAGGTAGGGTCTGGCTTCAGGCAGGGCAAGGGCTGCGTGGCTGGCTGGCTTCAGGCAGGGGGGTGCATCAGGGGTTGGCTGGAGACAGGGCAGGGAGGATGCGGCTGGTGCAGGCAAAGCAGAAGGTGCAGGGCTGGCTGGAGACAGAGGCTGACTGCCGGCAGGGCAGGGCAGGGGGTGCAGGGCTGGCTGCGGGCAGGGCCGGTGCAAGGAAGTTTCATGCCCTAGGCGAAACTTCACCTTGCACCCTCCCCCCCCCCGCACCCCTGCCCTGAGGCGCCCCACCCGTGGCAGCTCCCCCCTCCACCCTGAGGCTCCCCTCTTGTGGCAACTCTCCTGCTCTGCCCTGCGGCACCCCCCCTCGCCCGAGCTCACCGCTGCTCCGAGCACGAGCACCCCGAGCATGCCGTGGTCGCTTCACTTCTCCCACATTCAAGGCTTGCGGCGCCTAAGCCTGCCAGGCAGTCAGCACCCTCCTCTGAGCCACAAGCAGCCCTGACAGTTGACAATAG
The DNA here is from genome assembly GCF_025201925.1 of Gopherus flavomarginatus. Taxonomy (NCBI): domain Eukaryota; kingdom Metazoa; phylum Chordata; order Testudines; family Testudinidae; genus Gopherus; species Gopherus flavomarginatus. The sequence goes on from NW_026115128.1 coordinate 1,322,454, forward strand.
AGGCACCTTAACCCCTGAGTTCCTTCAATGTGTCCCCCCTCGGGGGTCCAGCTCCGATCACCAGATACTCGGGGTATGTCTATACCACCTGCCGAATCGGTGGGCAGCGATCGATCCAGCGGGGGTTGATATATCGCGTCTAGTGTAGATGCAATACAATTGAGTGCTCTCCCCTCGCCTGCTGTACTCCAGCTCGGTGAGAGGCGCAGGCCAGAGTCTACGGGAGCTGCAGCAGTCAACTTCACCGAGTACTGTGACATTATAATTGTTAGGCCTGAATAAAGATATAGCAGACAAAACCAGGTATGCCAACCTGACCAAAGTCAGGCTAACAGAGGTTTGTGGGTAATCCCTGAGTGGAAAACACTGAGAAGGCAGCAGCATGTCTCACAAGCGCTGGGAAATAGTGAGATAAGAGAGAAGCTGCATTCCTGGCATAGTACCAGATGTGCTGTGTTCGGGCAGCTCCTTCGAAGAACTGATAAGAGTCCTAGTTTCCCAGCCTCCTTGTTTTCGCTCCCTGGTTTTGTTCTTTGTTTGTTTTTAACTCCCCTACATTTCTAACTTTAGGCATGCATGTATACTAAAGGTGTCTAGTTTCTAGTTGTTAGAAGAAGGGGGTGGGTTTGCTCCAGTGAATAATTTATGACGCGACGGAACTGTCTATATAGGCTTATACTAAGATGTAAAGAGCAGGCTGGTTCTCTCTGGAGACGAGCTGCTCTCTATTGATGCGTGCACTTGTCAATAAAGAGCTTTTGATCGGACCTTGCTGGTGTTGCCTGTCTCTCTCGCGGTCAGACAACGAACTTTGCCGTCTGGGTTAGAGTCCCTGACATCTTTGGCGACTCCGCCGGGACCCCGTCTGACTCTCCGGCGGGGGATCGGACCCTGAGGCAACGCAGCGCGCATCCTCCAGTTTAGAGGAGACTTGCCTGGTGATCTGATCTCTGCGTTGGCGATAAGGCGTGTTCTGTGAACCAGCTGAAACTCGTAGAAAATCCAGCAACGTCCACCTACCCATTGAGTAGGGTCCAGGTTGTCGGGGTTAGAGTCCCTGACTACTTAGGTCTGGGTTAGAGTCCCAGTCCAGGTCTGGGTTAGAGTCCCAGTCCAGGTTTGCACAGGATCCAAGTTGTCTGGGTTAGAGTCCCAGCCTGGGTTTGAGTTCTCAGTCCAGGTGTTCAAGTCCCTGGAGAGGTAAGCGAGCGCTCGACGCGGGGAGGTGGGGGTTAGAGTCCCTTTACCTCGACCCGGGGAGGAGGGGTTAGAGTCCCTTCATGAAGAGGGGTTAGAGTCCCTTCATTAAAATGAGACAAGTTGGCAGTAAGTGCCCGGGGGATGCCCCGTTGTCTCTGATACTTAGAGATTGGAAAGAGATTTCTGAGACAGCTGATCTAGTTAAATTTAAGATGAGAAATCTGTGTTGGATCCAATGGCCATCATTTACCTTTCATTTGTCCCCAACTAGAGACTGGCCGGTGGGTGAAACCTTTTCCACAGATAGGAGGAACTCCTTAAGGGATATTTTGGTTGATCTTAGGCCGAGACAAATGGATTACTTGTTTGTATGGTATAATTATAAAACCCATGGAGGGATGGGTAGCTTTTGAAGCTGTTTGTATGGAGAGCTCTTGTAAAAAATCACCCACCATATGCACCAGAGCCGCACCGGGAGGAGGACAATTTTGTTCCTGTTCTTCCCCGTCTGATGGAGTGCAAGGATTCAAAAGCAGGTTAGGGACAGTTCAGGGACAGAGGAGAATCAAGGGGGAGCTCAGAGTGATGTTCCCTCATCTTCAGAGGAATCAGGCAGCCTCACCCCCTCTGTGCAGCCTCCAGCCAGCCTTTTGCAAACTTGGTCAGGGACTGCTTTTCAAACACCCCCAATATTACAGCAGCCCTTGTCCTTGCCCTTGTGGACCCCCACTAGGTTACTTAACTCCATGAGAGAGAATGTTTCTGAGACACCTCTGATATTACAAGCCTCATTGAGAACTTATCTGGTTTCTACTGGTTGCTGGGGAACATGAGATGGTTTTACCCATACCCTGTTTGCAACTTCAAATTTGTTTAACTGGCAGTGCACTATGCCTCACTTATGAGACAATCCTGAGGCAGTGGAAAGAATGTTCTGCACAATCTTTTTCACTCATGTGCCCACTTGGGCAAATGTAAATCAGTTATTAGATACTCTCATGACAGAAGATGAAAGACAAAAAGTAAAAGAAAAATCTGCAGCTCATTTGAATGCACCTTGGCTAATTACTGACCCTAACTGGAATCCCAATAATCCAGCTCAAAAGACAAAGTTGGATGGATTTTTAAAAGCTGTTTTGAATGGTATTAGAGATGCAGGGGAGGCTACTCCAAATTGGAGCAAGGTGACTGCTTGTGTTCAGCATCCAGATAAGCACCTCTCTGACTTTTGTGCTCGACTGATTTGTGAAGTTAAAAAGCATTGGGAATTTAAATCCTGAAACTGATCATGGAAAGGAGATGGTTAAAATGGTTTTCATGTCACAATGTGCAAAGGATATTGCAAAAAGATTTAGAAAGCATCCAGATGGTACGCAAGGGAAAAGTTTGTCTGAAGTAGTTAGCATTGCTACTAGAATGTTTAATGGGAAAGAGAAAAAGAAAGAAAAAGACATAAGGAACGGGTTAATTTAAAAATCATCTTGGCCCCGGGATGGAAGGAGGGGGGTGCTCTGCGTTCAGGGTCAGGAATCGGAGCGGACTGTGCTTGGTGCAGGGAGGGGCTGCTTTCGGCCCCAGCTGGCTGTGAAGGAAAAAATATAGACAGAGGCGAAGCAAAGGAAATACAAGTTACAGAACTGAAATTACATTTGCAAAGCTTAACTGTCCAGTAAGATCCAACAGTGTGCCTTTGTGACCCTGGAGTCGGTGTGGCTTGGTGACACCAAAGAAGCCACAGGCAGCCGACCTGGACTGGAATCTCTGAAAGAGACGCCGCAGGAGATTCCAGGGTGTAAAAGAACAGCCCTCCCAAGAGCAGAAGCATGTTGGAAATTCTGGACAAGCTGTATACAGGATAATCTCCCTTCCACCTCTCCCCCTCCTCTGAACATTATACACAGAAGTGGCCAGTCTGGACGTACGTGTGTAAGTATGAAAGGAGCTTCGGGCTTGGGGCATTAATATTTTCCTGAGTGATGTGAGAGCGTTCCCAACACTCTCCGTTGTTGTTTTATTATTTTATTAATGAAGCTTTAAAATTCAGTTATATGGTGTGTTTTCTTTATCTTCCCCCAACGATCCTGTAGTGTCAGCCTGATCATCTGACATGAGGGATAGATTGGTAACAGAAATTTGTCACAGTTTGGTGAGCAATTAAGAAGGGGGGAGCCCTGCAGAATTTACACCATCTATTTGTTTTACCCTTGTTATTTTGTGTTTGCTTTGCTTGGTACTGTTGGTGTTATATGCTGAGAACTGCATGAGTAAAAGTGAGTCCTAATAGGATAAGGAAACACTATTTGGTTCTGGTTCTGTTCTATTTAACCAGTTACTGTTGTTGTTTTTTTTTCTCTGTTCATTTGGGTGTTAGGAGTGTGGGTGGAACTGAACCTCTTGTTCGTAATTCCTCGGAGTGGAAGCATGTGTGCGAGACAGCTCTGAGGTTAAATTGAGATCCTTCTGTCCTGTCCCCTGTAGCGGTCAGTGTATAGAAGTGGGAAAGTCTGGCTTAGACTGTAATTCCCTCTGCTCTCTGTGTAATTCTCTTTTCTGTTTAAGTGTCAAACAGATGAATGAGTCTCTGGGTAAACCCTCTAAGAGTAGTCCTTCAAATTATATGTTAAGTAAATGGCCTTTGCCCAATGGGCCATGTGTCTTCGTCTAGGTGGCAAGCCTCATGAAGGAGGACTCGGGTAGTCTTGTGAGTAAGAATGTTTAAGGGAAGAGACCAGGAGGGGTGGGGGGCTAGTTGAGAAGCCCACCCTCCTAGCTAAACTGGTAGTGGAAGAAGTTGGTGCCTATGGAAGGGACGGTTCAGTGAGAAAAGCAGGATCGGGCCCAGGCGGGCAGGCAACAGACAGAGAGATTGGAAAACAGGTTGGAAAACTTTAAGGGTGTAGTGGAAGGAAGGAGTAAGTAAGTGTAAGCATGGGGATTTCAAATACCCAGAACTTACTTGGAATGGTGATTTGAGTTGATAAAAGTGGCTGTTGGGAGACAAGCAAGTGATTTAAGGGAGAGTGAGAAGTTAACTCTGTAGTTGCTGGAGGAAACAGCAGTTGAACTTTGTAAAAATGCTAAAGAGGAAAGTTCTTGGTGTCTTTGAAATGTTTGTAAATAAATTGAGGCAAAGAAATTGTTAATTGCAATCATTTAGAATTTAGTTAAATTAGCTGAAGAATGTATATAGTGCTATGTAATTGAAATTTTATTAGGCTGTAAGGGCACTATAAGTAGTGATGTTTTCTTTCAGTGTTTGAAAGCAAGAGTTAAAAGTAAAAAGCAAGCCAGAAAGCATCTGTATTCATGCAAATTATCTAACTGATAAGGTAGGAGCCACTGAAACCTGGGCTGCCTATGAAACACATAAAATATGGGATAATTCCTCTGTTTTTCCTGAAATCAACAAGGGTATTTGTCTATTTTAAGCAATGATTGTCTGCCCAGAAGGGTAGACCTCTGTTTTTTTGTCTTTCAGATAATCAGAGAAAACTGATGCCAGCTAAACAGCATTCAACGTACCATGCATTTACTGGCACAATAGAAATTATGTTTTGTGTTCTATGTTCTGTCTTGTGGTGTTTGTCTTGTGGCCGGAATTTTTGTGTTTAATATTTTTATAAAATAATCTAGTTTAAAATCAAACAAAAAGTTTAAATTAAAATGCAGATACTTGTTTTGTTCAACTTGGAATACAAAGTGTTTAGGATAAATCAGGAGAATGTGATATACTAAAGTCTAATGCATTTCCTTAAGTAAGGAAAAGAAACTTTATTGGTCAAATTGTTAATTGCAAAAATTGTTGTTAAAATTTGCATACCAACAGTCTTTGAAAGCAAGGACATGAAAAGTTAACCCACTCCCATATTGTACATGGGATCTTTCTGGCTACCTCAGATTTCTAGCCAGAGGGCTGGGGATGGTGGAAGGCTATTGGACTAGAGGTTGTATTGAGTGAACTCCTCAAAGTGGGTGTGCTTGTCCTGGCTTGTTGCTCGAAAGCTCTGTAATAAGGTTATTTTAGTAAAAGGGTGTGTGTGGCATATATTAAATAATAAGACTAATGTACTGTATAATGACAATGTGTAGGTGTTCATTGTTGGGAAAAAGGTGTATGAGTAAAAAGTGAAAGTTTCCTTTGCAGGTTAAAAGAAGCCAAGAAGGGAAGAAGCACAAAGAACAGAATGAATTAACTGAAAAAATAAAATAAAATAAAATAGCAAGCTCAGGCTATAGATAAGACACTGACTCCATTCAAGGACACTGCTCACAGTTAAGACTTGGTTAACAACCAGGAAAAGGAGGGCTTGAATTTGCCCATGCAGCTATGAGATCTGAAAAACACTGCCAGGCACTAATGAAATGTGTTAAGTTTTTTTTCTCACAGGTAAGGAAGCGCTACCCAAAGACCCTAGCAGCCCTGCCACTCCTTGGAACCAGGAGACGGGATTGATGTAAAGGTCCACCAACGAAAGACTGCCTTGGCTCCATGCTGGAAAGGCCCTTAAGTCCTGATGACTACCAACACCGCTGTGAAGTACCAAAGACTGACTGCTTGGACCCAAGATTCTCACTGCAAAAAGACCCCTCCACATTGGGAGAATTCTCCTACTGATGATTAGCCTATTTCACCTTCTAGCTCCACTGTGCCTTCTGGACAGTAGGGAAAAAGTACAAGGTGAAGTGCTAGTAGCCTCTCCCTTATCCACTGACAGATCTACTGTGCCTTTGAATTTTTCTAGAAAAAGCAAAACCATTACAGGGTGATGTGCTAGTAACCTCTCCCCTATATGATGCTGCACCAAGACTGTTTTGGGAAAGAAGAAGGAACACTCACTCCACTGAAATTGCTAAAGTCCAGGAATTCCTGACTAGAAAGGACATTAAGAACTGACCCCGGTGAAGAAACAAAGAATTGTACACTGGCAGAAAAAATTTGTGGGACCCATGCTTGGGAATGTGGTATTGATTGGATTTTGGGGTTTATTCTACAGGCTGTGCCCTGTGTTGTGGATAAATTCTTCAGCATGTATTGCTCTCTCTAATTGGATTTTAAATAACAAGTACCCGAAGAGTTTGTTCTGCCACTGGAAATTTTACCTGTATTGAAACCATTCCAGTGACTAATAATGTAACCCCCTCCTATGCTATTAATGTCAATGCCTTTTAAAAGTACCTGAAAATAGTTAAATAACAAATGTAATATAGTACTACACCAAGGAAAGATGGTATTAAATATCACTGAGGCTGGGAAGGCATTGCAGTGGGATCTAGTATGTTTGGAGATTCAGAATTTCCTGAATGACCAGCTGATGGCCATTTGGAGTGATCTTGAGTACCAGACTTGGCCCACTGCCCTTACAGACACATCAGGAGTACCATCTGATCTGTGGTCATGGAGATATACTAAAGACTTTCTGGGTGGAAGTGTAAACATTTACAGTGCTCCTTCCAAGCATTTGGACTGGGGGGTGTGGGCTTCCACATACCGAATCCTGACGGGTCCATGGGGAGGATGCACATGGGACTGGATTATTCACCGAAACATCTGGGAAATTAGACCACTTGGTATACCTAACTGATTTATAGTCAGTGCCCCAATCCCTTAGTTGTCAGACAAACAGGATTCCACTCTTTTGTCCGTGCACTCATTCCTGGATTGTGGGTGGCTAAGCTCAAGAGAGCAGTTGTAAATATTTCTGCAGAGCTTGAAAAAAAACAGCTAATGCATTAATAGACGCTTTCCAAAAGTTGCAACGAAAGACTGATGAAGTAGCAGAAGTAACTTTGCAAAATAGACGTGTGCTAAATGCCATGAATGCTGAATTAGAGAGGGGCTTGTGCTCGCATTGGGGAAAAATGTTGCTTTGCTGTTAATCACTCTGGCTTAATTGACAAAGATTTACAAGCTATTAAGAATGTTGCTGTTGTTTTCCATGCTATATCTCTTGATCACACTTTTAGTTTTAAGGACCTCCACTCAGACCTTGGGTCATGGTTTACTAGCCTCCCCCGTACAATTGTTAAATGGATATGTGTCCCAAGAGTCCCATTATGGTCCTCTAGGGACAAAGGGGGGATTGTTAGGCCTGAATAAAGATATAGCAGACAAAACCAGGTATGCCAACCTGACCAAAGTCAGGCTAACAGAGGTTTGTGGGTAATCCCTGAGTGGAAAACACTGAGAAGCAGCAGCATGTCTCACAAGCGCTGGGAAAAAGTGAGATAAGAGAGAAGCTGCATTCCTGGCATAGTACCAGATGTGCTGTGTTCGGGCAGCTCCTTCGAAGAACTGATAAGAGTCCTAGTTTCCCAGCCTCCTTGTTTTCGCTCCCTGGTTTTGTTCTTTGTTTGTTTTTAACTCCCCTACATTTCTAACTTTAGGCATGCATGTATACTAAAGGTGTCTAGTTTCTAGTTGTTAGAAGAAGGGGGTGGGTTGCTCCAGTGAATAATTTATGACGCGACGGAACTGTCTACATAGGCTTATACTAAGATGTAAAGAGCAGGCTGGTTCTCTCTGGAGACGAGCTGCTCTCTATTGATGCGTGCACTTGTCAATAAAGAGCTTTTGATCGGACCTTGCTGGTGTTGCCTGTCTCTCTCGCGGTCAGACAACGAACTTTGCCGTCTGGGTTAGAGTCCCTGACATAAGTATAATCTAATATCTCATTGAAAGGTGACAGGGCCAGAAAGAGTTAATTAACTCACCTCACCGACTGACCTGACCCGTGGGTGAACCTTAAAAACTGGTTAACAAGATATGTAAATGAACAGAGCTTTGAAATGCAAGTCTGCAGTGTTAGAGGTAGAAGGGGAGGTGTTTGCTCAGGTCTTGTGATGTCAGCAAACAAGTCTTGTCTATTGCTATAGTTTTAATTCAAAGAGCAAAAAAAGAATATTAACATTTATGATGATACTTGAGTGAAATAGTATTATTGTCTGTGTCTCTTTGAAGGTTGTGGTAATCTGTATCTGAACTGTTTGATGGATGTACTAATTGCCAGGATGTTTGGAAGAAGAGTTAAGCCTATTGTTTTCTCAGGCTGAAAGGCTGCTGGAAATGTTTAAGAACCTGGGACACGATCCTTCTTCATCTCAGATCTGCTTTGGGTTTCAAGAGGGGGAAACCTTAAGCCACAAGGATTGAGATCCCCAGTCATTGACTGGAGCCACCCTGAATATGGACAGTGGATTATAACCTATGGACTATTTCTAAAAGGACTTTTGGCAACTACAAGCTCATGCTCTACTTTGTATCTGAACCTCAAAAATTGAATTCAAGTCTATATGTCTATTAATCTTTTAACCAACACTCACTCTCTCTCTTTTCTTTTCTAATAAATTTTAGCTTAGTTAATAAGAATTGGCTATAGCATGTATTTTAGGTAAAATCTAAGTTATAATTGAACCTGGTTATGTGGCTGATCCTTTGGGATCGGAAGAATCTTTTCTTTTATATGATGAAGTAAGATTTTCAGGAATCATCATCATATCTAAGCAGGTGTGTCTGGACGGAGGCCTGAGGCTGGGTACTTTAAGGGAACTGCGTGGTTTAAACTTCTAAGTAACCAGTGAGGTACTACAGAAGCTGTTTTGTGCTGGCTTGGTAAATCTAAGTATTGAAATAACCAGCAGCGTTTGGGATTTGTCTGCCCTGTTTTGTTTGCAATTCACTCTGATTGAGTGAGCTGAGCTGGCTCCCACGGGCAGCACCGTCACACCTACAGCCAGGCTGCAGAGGTCCGGGGATCTTAGGGGCCTTGGGGTGCACAGATACCTATGTCCAGGCCATAGCGGTCCCTGGGGGGCTTAGAGAGTTTGGGGGGGACACAGATACCAATCTCCATGCTCTAGGGGTCCCATGGGGGCTTAGAGGGTTCGTGGGGGGCACATATTCCTACATCCAGGCTGTAGGGTTACCAGGGGGGCTTAGGAGGTTAGTGGGGGGCAAAGATACCTACGTCCAGGCTGGAGGCATCCTGGGAGTCTTAGGGGATTTGTGGGGGCCAAAGACACCTATGATGTCCAGGCTGTAGGGGTACCAGTGGGTTTTAGGGGTTCGAGTGGGCACAGATACGTATGTCCAGGCTGTATCGTTCCCAGGGGGGGTTAGAGGTTTCGTGAGGGGCACAGATATCTACGTCCAGATTGTAGATGTCCCGGGAGGGGGGGGTTAGGGGGGTTGTGGGAGTGCAAATACCTATGTCCAGGCTGTAGGGTTCCTGGGGGCTTAGAGGGTTTCTGAGGGGCACATATACCTACGTGCACACTGGAGTGTCGCAAGGGGCTTATGGAGTCTATATGGGGTAACAGATACCAATGTTCTGGCTGTATAGGTCCCTCGGGGGCTTAGGGGGTTTGTGGGGGGCACAGATACCTAAGTTCAGGCTGGAGGGATCTCTGAGTGTCTTAGGTGTTTGGTGGGAGGCACAGATACCTACGTCCAGGCTGCAGGGGTCTCGGAGGGGCTTAGGGTCTGTCACGGAGTGTGGGGGAGTCCGGTCCTGCACCCCTCTTCCTGGGACTCACAGTGACTCTCAGCCAGCCAGTAAAACAGAAGGTTTATTGGACAACAGGAGCGAAGGATACAGCAGAGCTTGGAGGCACAAGCAGGACCCCACAATCAAGTCCTTCAAGGGGTTCAGGAAAATTTTTTTCCCAGTTTGGGAATCCCTGAATTTCAACCACCCAGACCAAAACCGAAAACTGAACTAAACCAACTCCCTCCAGCTGGCCATTTGCTGTGTCCAGCTTCCCGGGCAAAGGTGCTGACCCCTCCCCGCGCCTAGCTCAGGTTACAGGCTGAGCACGTGTCCGGTCCTAAAGTCACCCCCTGCTCTCCCATCCCCCACACAGACAGTCCCTACTCCATCACAGTAATGCACAGAGGCATTTCCCGCATGGAGCCACAGTGACACTGTGTGGCCACACTGGGTAATGCACAGAGCATTTCCCGCATGGAGCAACATTGACAGCCTTGTGACCACACCAGCTAATGGCACAGAGCATTTCCTGGATGGAAGCAACAGTGACACCATGTGTCCATGCAGGAAATGCTCTGTGCATTTCCTGGATGGAGCAACAGTGATTCCATGTGGCCACGCAGGGTAATGCACAGAGCATTTCTCTCATAGAGGAACAGTGACAACATGTGGCCATGCAGGGTAATGCACAGAGCATCACGCCTATGTAGATGCTGTAGAGATCCCTGGGGGGCTTAGGGGTCGTGGGGGGCACAGATAGCTACGTCCAGGCTGGAGACATTCTGGTGGGCATTAGGGGCTTCATGAGGGGCACAAATATCTACGTCAGGGCTGGAGAGGTCCCTGGATGGCTTAGGGGGTTGTGGTGAGCATAGATACATACGTCCACGGCTGCAGGGGTACCAGAGGGACTTAGGGGGTGTCACGTAGTGTGGTGGAATCTGGCCCTGCACCCCTCTTCCTGGGACACACAGTGACTCAGCCAGCCAGTAAAACAGAAGGTTTTTTTGGCCAACAGGAATGAAGGATACAGCAGGGCTTTTGGGCACAACCAGGACCCCTCAATCGAGTCCTTCTGGGGGTTCAGGAAGCTTAGATTCCCAGTTTGGGATTCCCTGAATTCCAACAACCGCCGCTCCAAACCAAAACTGAACTAACTCCCTCCAGCCAGCCCCCTTCCTTTATTCAGCTTCCCTGGGCAAAGGTGCTGACCCCCTCCAGCTGCCTAGCTTAAGTTACAGGCTTAGGTCCTGTCCCTCACCTAAAGTCACCCGCTGCTCTCCCATCCCCCACACAGAAAGTCCCCACTCCATCACAGTAATGCCCAGAGCATTTGCGCGCATAGGAGGCAACAGTAACACTGTGTGACCAATGCAGGGCGTAATGCCCAGAGAATTTCCCCGTGGAGCAACAGTGACACCATGTGGCCACACAGGGTATGCACAGAGCATTTCCCGCATGAAGGCAACATTGACATCTTGTGGACCAACCAGGTAATGGACAGAGCATTTCCTGCATGGAGCAACAGTGACACCATGTGGCCATGCAGGGAAATGCACAGAGCATTTCCTGGATGGAGCAACAGTGATTCCATGTGGCCACGCAGGGTAATGCACAGAGCATTTCTCTCATAGAGGAACAGTGACAACATGTGGCCATGCAGGGTAATGCACAGAGCATCACGCCTATGTAGAGGCTGTAGAGATCCCTGGGGGACTTAGGGGTCATGGGGGGCACAGATAGCTACGTCCAGGCTGGAGACATTCTGGTGGGCATTAGGGGCTTCATGAGGGGCACAAATATCTACGTCAGGGCTGGAGAGGTCCCTGGATGGCTTAGGGGGTTGTGGTGAGCATAGATACATACGTCCATGCTGTAGTGGTCCCTGGGGGTTTAAGGAGTTGGTAAGGGTCACAGAAACCTACGTATGGTCTGGAGGGGTCCCTGGGGGACTTAAGGGTTTGTGGTTGCGCAGATACCTACGTACCGGTTGGAGGGGGCCCTGGGGAGCTTAGGGGGTTTGTGTGGCGTACACATAGCTATAACCAGGCTGGTGGGGGCCCTATGGGTCTTAGAAGGCTGGTGGGGGGCAGAGATACCTATGTAGGGACTGGAGAAGTCCTGGGGAGGGCTTTGGGGGTTCCTGGAAGTCACAAATATCTACGTCCAGGCTGGAGGAGTTCTGGGGGTATTAGGGAGTTGTGCGGGGGCACAGATACCTATATCGAGGCTGTAGGGGTCCTGGGGTTGCTTTGGGGAATTTTGGGGTACAGATACCTACTTCCATGCTGTAGGGGTCGCTGGGAGGATCAGTGGGTTCGTGAGGGTGCACAGATATCTACGTCCGGTCTATAGGGATCCTGGGGGGGGCTTAGGGGTTTGTAAGGGGCACAGATACATTCATCCAGGCAAGAGGGGTCCTAGGGACCTTAGGGGGTTCATGCTGGGCACAGATACCTGCGTCTAGGCTGGAGGGGTTTTGGGGGTCTTAGGAGGGTTGTGTGGGCACAGATACCTATGTCGATGCTGGAGGGTCCTGTCATGTCTTAGCGGATTCGTGGGGTCAGAGATACCTACATCTAGGCTGGAGGGGTTCCGGGGGATTAGGTGTGTTTGAGGAGGGGAACAGATACCTACATCCTGATGGTAGGTGGCCCTGGGTAGCTTAGGCGGTTTTTGTCGGTCACAGATACAAACATCCATGCTGTAGGGGTCCCGAGGGACTTTGTGGGGCTCTAGGGGTCACAGATACCTACCTACAGTCTGGAAGGTTCCTGTGGGTATTAAGGGGTGTGTGGGGCATACAGATGCCTACATCTGGGCTTGTGGGTTCCCTGGGGGGCTTAGAGGTTTGTGGAGAGCACAGATACCATTATCCAGGCTAGATGGGTTCTGGTGGGATTAGGGGGTTGTGGGGGGCACAGATACCTATGTAAGCAGAAGCAGGATGAACTCTACCCTCACATCTGGTGGTGAATTATGGCAAGTGTGGAAAAGGATTTCAGTGTCTGATCATGTTTGCATAGACACACTCACCGTGCGTGACACGGCCACGGCAGCCTGGGATGGTTACTTTGGCAGCTATGGTATCCCCAGTTTATTTGTTGTTGGGGTGTGAGATGTGGAGTGTTGTCACCCTGATTGTGTGGATGAGGAACTGTGAAACAGCTTTGAGACAGGGATTCTCACCATCAGTTGAGTGGCACTCACTAGACAAGGGAGTGGGCTCCTTGGGTGAGCTAGAGTCACCAATTGCACTTTTTTTCTTTTAACAGTTGAATAGCAGTGTTGATTTTTTATTCTCTTAAAAGTTGAATTTCTAGGTTCTTGAGCTGAAATCACTGAAAAGATGTGTTAGCTTGTGGGGGACTCTGAAACTGTATTGCAGAACACAGTAGTTGGCAGACAGGAGCAGTTTGTGGGAGTGTCCCACGGAGTGAGATGAGTCTAGCAGTTTTGGGGGATAGCTGGAGCAGAACACAGGTCGGCTGGCAGAGCAGCTGGTGGACCGAGCTGAGCAGTTTGTGGGGAAGGCAAAAGCAGAATCCCATGGAGAGGCAGAGCAGTCAGCAGTGGACCACATAAGGTGCCCCTTTCTACTCAGGCTGGCAGGGGGAAAAACCCTGCAGATAGACTCTTGAACTCTGGGGTTGCGCAACTGTGGGTGATTTTGGGGTTGCTGGACTCTTGAAACGTTGGAGATATTGGACTTTGGAGCCTTGGGGTGATTTGGGGATTGCTGGACTCATGAGCCCAGGGAAAGGACACGGCCTAGTTGAGGTGTTTTCCCAATTTAATGCTATGTTGTTTATCTCACGTTATTAAACATTTTCTGCTACACCCAGACTCTGTGCTTGCGAGAGGGGAAGTATTGCCTCTTTGAGGCACCTAGGAGTGCGTATGTAAAATTTTCCCATGTCACTGGGTGGGGGCTCGAGCTGGTTTGCATTACATTGTAGGCAAGGGACCCCTATGTATTGAACCCAGTCCTTGCTGCTATCAGTTCAGCCTGGCAGAAGGGTTCCACCTACGTCCAGGCTCAAGGGGTCCCTGGGGGGCTTAGGGAGTTCGTGGGGGGCACAGATATCTAGGTCCAGGCTGTAGGGGGTCGGGGGGGGCTCAGGAGTTTGGTGGGGGGCACAGATACCTACGTCCAGGCTGCAGGGGTCCCAGAGGGACTTAGGGGGTGTCACGTAGTGTGGTGGAATCTGGCCCTGCACCCCTCTTCCTGGGACACACAGTGACTCAGCCAGCCAGTAAAACAGAAGGTTTTTTTGGCCAACAGGAACGAAGGATACAGCAGGGCTTTTGGGCACAACCAGGACCCCTCAATCGAGTCCTTCTGGGGGTTCAGGAAGCTTAGTTCCCAGTTTGGGATTCCCTGAATTCCAACAACCCAGCTCCAAACCAAAACTGAACTAACTCCCTCCAGCCAGCCCCTTCCTTTATTCAGCTTCCTGGGCAAAGGTGCTGACCCCCTCCCAGCTGCCTAGCTTAAGTTACAGGCTTAGGTCCTGTCCCTCACCTAAAGTCACCCGCTGCTCTCCCATCCCCACACAGACAGTCCCCACTCCATCACAGTAATGCCCAGAGCATTTCGCGCATGGAGCAACAGTAACTCTGTGTGGCCATGCAGGGTAATGCCCAGAGCATTCCCCCGTGGAGCAACAGTGACACCGTGTGGCCACACAGGGTAATGCACAGAGCATTTCCTGCATGGAGCAACAGTGACACCGTGTGGCCTATGCAGGGTAATGCACAGATCATTTCCTGCATGGAGCAACAGTGACACCTGTGTGGCCACGCAGGGTAATGCACAGAGCATTTCCTGCATGGAGCAACAGTGACAGCATGTGGTCACGCAGGGTAATGCACAGAGCATTTCCATGCATGGAGCAACAGTGGCACCGTGTGGCCACGCAGGGTAATAGCACAGAGCATTTCCCTGCATGGAGCAACAGTGGCACCAGTGTGGTCACGCAGGGTAATGCACAGAGCATTTCCTGCATGGAGCAACAGTGACACCATGTGGTCACGCAGGGTAATGCACAGAGCATTTCCCGCATGGAGCAACAGTGACACCATGTGGTCACGCAGGGTAATGCACAGAGCATTTCCTGCATGGAGCAACAGTGACACCATAGTGGTCCATACAGGGTAATGCACAGAGCAGTTCCTGCGTGGAGCAACAGTGACACCATGTGGCCACACAGGGTAATGCACAGAGCATCGCACCTACGTGGAGGCTGTAGAGATCCCTCGAGGGCTTACGGGGGTTTCGTAGGGTCACAGATATCTACATCCAGTATGGGCGGGACCCTGGGAGAGTTAGGGGGGTTGAGAGGGGCATATGTACTTGCGTCCAGGCTGTAGAGGTCCTGATGGGGATTAAAGCTTCCTGGAGGACAGCAATATCTACGTCCAGGCTGAAGGGTCCCTGGACGCTTAGGGGGGTTGTGGTGAGCACAGTGATCCCTGGGGGTATAGGGACTTGGTGAGGGGCACAGATACATATGTATGTCCTGGAGGGGTCCCTGGGGGGGGCTTAGTGGTACTGTAGGAGACACAGATACCTACGTCCAGGCTATAGGCATTCTGGGGGGGCTTAGGGCTTTGGGGGGGCACAGATACCTACATCCAGGCTGGAGGGGTCCCGGGGGGCTTAGGTGGTTTGTGGGGAGGGGCACAGATATGTACATCCAGGCTGGAGAGGTTCCGGAGAGGATTAGGGGTTTTTGCGGATGGCAGAGATATCCTATCTCCATACTCTAGGGGTCTCGGGGGGCTTAGGGCTGGATGTGTCCCGAGGAGCTTAGGGGGTTTGTGGGGTGCTCAGACACCTGTGTCCAGGCTGTAGGGAACCCTGGGGGCTTAGGGGGTTCGTGGGGGTCACAGGTAGTTACGTCCAGGCTGAAGGGGTAATGGGAGTGCTTAAGGGATCGGGGCTGACACAGATACCTACGTCCAGGGTCTAGGGGAGGCAGGAGAAGTGAAGCGGCCATGGTGTGCTTTCAAGTAGGGATAATAATGATCCACTCTTACCTACCTCATGGTGGGTGGAGGATGGGGATCCATTGGAGAGTGTCACTAAGAGTAGTGCATAATATGAGGTGTCCCATCACGTTTACTCAGAGCAGATTATGACATAATAGATTAGCTGAAACAGTCTTTTTTTATTTGTATTTTTTTATTTTGGAATTGTTAAGAGCAGCAATGACTTAGCTCAGACTGAAGCATCTTATCTAATTTTCAAGATCTAAGTGTCTCCTCCTTGTGTGTGATGACACAATTTAACACACTGTGACAAACAGGAGATGCTTTTGTTTTGCAACAAAATCTTTTTGCAAAGAACTTCCATCTCACTTGTTATGATTCTGAGAAACAAACTGGTTTAGTCTGAATGGGATATTTGGACAGAAACGGTTGGAATGAAATTTTCCCACCATCTCAGTTCCTGAGCTCTATCCCTGCCTCTGGGGGGATTTGTTGTCTGTTAGAACAGGAGTCTGACTGGCGGCTTCTCTTTCTGGCTCTGCCACCGCCTTGCTGTGTAGGCCCTTGGGTAGGTCACCTCCCTTCTCTGTACCTCAGGCTCCTCCCATTTGTCCAATGGGAACAGGGACAGTTCTCGAATTCTGGGCAGTTGTGAGCCTGAGTGAGAAAAGGGGTGTTGAAGCCCTCTGTGAAGAAGAAAGGGGAGTTTCACGGTGTTTTTGCACCAAGGAATTCTAAACCAAAACTGAACTAACTCCCTCGAGTCCTTCTGGGGGTTCAGGAAGCTTAGTTCCCAGTTTGGGATTCTCTGAATTCCAACTACCCAGCTCCAAACCAAAACTGAACTAACTCCCTCCAGCCGACCCCTTCCTGTGTCCAGCTTCCCGGGCAAAGGTGCTCACTCTCTCAGCCCTGCCTAGCTCGAGTTACAGGCTTAGGTCCTGTCCCTCACCTAAAGTCACCCCCTGCTCTCCCATCCCCCACACAGACAGTCCCCACTCCATCACAGTAATGCCCAGAGCATTTCGCCGCATGGAACAACAGTGACACCATGTGGCCACGCAGGGTAATGCCCAGAGCATTTCCTGCATGGAGCAACAGTGACACTGTGTGGCCACTCAGGGTAATGCACAGAGCATCACACCTACGTAGAGGCTGTAGAGATCCCTGGGGGCTTAGGGGTCATGGGAGGTACAGATAGCTACGTCCAAGGCTGGAGGCATTCTGGGGGGCTTAAGGGGGTTCGTAGGGTCACAGATACCTACGTCCAGGATGGTCGGGACTCTGGGGGAGTTAGGGGGGTTGTGGGGGGCATAGGTACTTGCGTCCAGGGTGTAGAGGTCCTGGTGGGGATTAAGGGCTTCCTGGAGGACACCAATATCTACGTCCGGGCTGGAGAGGTCCCTGGACGGCTTAGAGGTTGTGGTGAGCACAGTGATCCCTGGGGGTTTAGGAACTTGGTGAGGGGCACAGATACCTATGTTTGTCCTGGAGGGGTCCCTGGGGGGGCTTAGTGGTATTGTAGGGGACACAGATACCTACGTCCAGGCTATAGGCATTCTGGGGGGGGCTTAGGGCTTTGGGGGGGCACAGATACCTACATCCAGGCTGGAGGGGTCCCGGGGGGCTTAGGGGGGTTGTGGGGGGCACAGCTATGTACGTCCAGGCTGGAGAGGTTCCAGGGAGTATAAGGAATTTTTGTGGACAGCAGAGATACCTATCTCCAGGATCTAGGGGTCCCTGGGGGCTTAGGGTTTTTTTGGGAGGCACAGATAACTATGTCCAGGTTGGAGTGGTTCCTGGGGGTTTAGGGGGTTCCTGGGGGGCACAGATACCTAGGTCCATGCTGTAGGGTTCCCCGGGTGGATTAGGGGTTTTCTGAGGGGTACAGATACATACGTCTAGGCTGTAGGGGTCCCTGGGAGGCTTAGGGGGTTTGTGGGGGGCAGCGATACCTAAGTCCAGGCAATAGGGCTTCCAGGGGGAATTAGTGTGTTGGGGGGGCACAGATACCTAGATCCAGGCTGGAGGGTTCCCGATGGGGGGGGGCTTAGGCAGTTTGTGTTCGGCAAAGATACCTACCTCCAGGCTGGAGGGGTGTCTCGGCACTTAGGGATTGTGGGGGGGCACAGATACCTCCGTCCAGGCTGGAGGGTCCCTGGGGAGCTTAGCGGGTTCGTAGGGGGCACAGATACCTAAATCCAGGCTGGAGGGATCCAGGGGGGGCTTATGGGGTTCAGAGGGCACAGATACTTATCTCTAGGCTGTAGTGGTCCCTGGTGGGCTTAGGGGGTTTTGGGGGGCCCCAGATACCTAAGTCCATGCTGTAGGCGTCCCTACAGGTGCTTATGGGTTCATGGGGTGCACAGATACTTATGTCCAGGCTGGAGGGGGCAGGGGGGGTTGGGGTTTCATGGGGGGCACAGATACGAACCTCCAGGCTGTAGGAGTCCCAGGGGGGCTGTGGGGGTACAGATACCTACATCTAGGCTGGAGGGGTCCTGGGGGGTATAGAGGGTTTGTGGGGGGCACAGATACCTAGGTACAGGCTGTCGGTGTCCCGAGGAGATGAGGTGGTTCACTGGGGGCTCAGATACATCCAGGCTGGATGTGTCCCGAGGAGCTTAGGGGGTTCGTGCGGTGCTCAGACACCTGTGTCCAGGCTGTAGGGATCCCTGGGGGCTTAGGGGGTTCGTGGAGGTCACAGGTAGTTACGTCCAGGCTGAAGGGGTAATGGGAGTGCTTAAGGGATCGGGGCTGACACAGATACCTACGTCCAGGGTCTAGGGGTCCCGAGGGGATTGGGGGTTGAGGGGGGAACAGATACCTACGTCATAGCTGGAGGTGTCTTGGGTGGTTTAGGAGGTTCGTTGGAGTCACAGATACCTAAGTCCAGGCTGTAGGGGTTCCTGGGGCATTCGGGGATTTCTGGGGGTCACAGATACTTACGTGCAGACTAGAGGGGTCCCAGAGGTCTTAGGAGAATTATGGGGGTCACAGATACCTACATGCAGACTGGAGGGGTCCTGGAGCGCTTAGGAGATTTATGGGGGGCACAGATACCAACATACTGGCTGTAAAGGTCCCTGGGGGGCTTTGTGGGTTCGGGGGGTACAGATACCAATGTCCTGGCTGTAGATGTTCCTGGGGTACATAGAGGGGCTGTGGTCGCACATAACCCTACATCCAGGCTGTCGGGGTCCCGGGGGCCCCTGGCCAAATTGGGTCCCCTGGAAAAGTCTCCCTCACGGTGGCCCCAGGGCTGGAGGAGCTCCCACTCCCTGATATGGCGCAGAGGCTGCAGCAGGGGCACAGAGCTTCTCTGGTGTCAGGGCCACAGCGGGGCAGGGGTAAAGGAGTGAGACCAGAGAAGCTCTGTGCCCCTGCTGCAGCCCCCAGGTAATAGAAGGGAGTGGGAGCTCTTCCAGCCCTGAGGCCACCGTGGAGGAACATCTACAGCCAGGACATTGGTATCTGTCATACATTAGAAGCAAGAGGAAGACTAAGGACAGGGTAGGCCCACTGCTCAGTGAGGAGGGGGAAACAGTAACGGGAGACTTGGAAATGGCAGAGATGCTTAATGACTTCTTTGTTTCAGTCTTCACTGAGAAGTCTGAAGGAATGTCTAGTATAGTGAATGCTTACGGGAAGAGGGTAGGTTTAGAAGAGAAAATAAGGAAAGAGCAAGTAAAAAATCACTTAGAAAAGTTAGATGCCTGCAAGTCACCAGGGCCTGATGAAATGCATCCTAGAATACTCAAGGAGTTAATAGAAGAGGTATCTGAGCCTCTAGCTATTATCTTTGGGAAATCATGGGAGACGGGGGAGATTCCAGAAGACTGGAAGGGGGCAAATATAGTGCCCATCTATAAAAAGGGAAATAAAAACAACCCAGGAAACTACAGACCAGTTAGTTTAACTTCTGTGCCAGGGAAGATAATGGAGCAGGTAATCAAAGAAATCATCTCCAAACACTTGGAAGGTGGTAAGGTGATAGGGAATAGCCAGCATGGATTTGTAAAGAACAAATCGTGTCAAACTAATCTGATAGCGTTCTTTGATAGGATAACGAGCCTTGTGGATAAGGGAGAAGCGGTGGATGTGATTATACCTAGACTTTAGTAAGGCATTTGATACGGTCTCGCATGATATTCTTATAGATAAACTAGGAAAGTACAATTTAGATGGGGCTACTATAAGGTGGGTGCATAACTGGCTGGATAACCGTACTCAGAGAGTAGTTGTTAATGGCTCCCAATCCTGCTGGAAAGGTATAACAAGTGGGGTTCCGCAGGGGTCTGTTTTGGGACCGGTTCTGTTCAATATCTTCATCAACGATTTAGATGTTGGCATAGAAAGTACGCTTATTAAGTTTGCGGATGATACCAAACTGGGAGGGATTGCAACTGCTTTGGAGGACAGGGTCAAAATTCAAAATGATCTGGACAAATTGGAGAAATGGTCTGAGGTAAACAGGATGAAGTTCAATAAAGATAAATGCAAAGTGCTCCACTTAGGAAGGAACAATCAGTTTCACACATACAGAATGGGAAGAGACTGTCTAGGAAGGAGTATGGCAGAAAGAGATCTAGGGGTCGTAGTAGGACCACAAGCTTAATATGAGTCAACAGTGTGATACTGTTGCAAAAAAAGCAAACGTGATTCTGGGATGCATTAACAGGTGTGTTGTAAACAAGACACGAGAAGTCATTCTTCCGCTTTACTCTGCGCTGGTTAGGCCTCAACTGGAGTATTGTGTCCAGTTCTGGGCACCACATTTCAAGAAAGATGTGGAGAAATTGGAGAGGGTCCAGAGAAGAGCAACAAGAATGATTAAAGGTCTTGAGAACATGACCTATGAAGGAAGGCTGAAGGAATTGGGTTTGTTTAGTTTGGAAAAGAGAAGACTGAGAGGGGACATGATAGCAGTTTTCAGGTATCTAAAAAGGTGTCATCAGGAGGAGGGAGAAAACTTGTTCACCTTAGCCTCCAATGATAGAACAAGAAGCAATGGGCTTAAACTGCAGCAAGGGAGATTTAGGTTGGACATTAGGAAAAAGTTCCTAACTGTCAGGGTAGTTAAACACTGGAATAGATTGCCTAGGGAAGTTGTGGAATCTCCATCTCTGGAGATATTTAAGAGTAGGTTAGATAAATGTCTATTAGGGATGGTCTAGACAGTATTTGGTCCTGCCATGAGGGCAGGGGACTGGACTCGATGACCTCTCGAGGTCCCTTCCAGTCCTAGAGTCTATGAGTCTATGAGTAATCTGTGCCCCCCATAAACCACCTAATCCCCACGGGAACCCCTACAGCCAGGATGTTGGTATCTGTCCCCCTATAAATCTCCTAAGCCCTCTGGAACCCTTCCAGTCTGAACGTAGGTATCTGTGACCCCCAGAAATCCCCGAATACCCCAGGAACCCCTACAGCCTGGACTTAGGTATCTGTGACTCCAACGAACCTCCTAAACCACCCAGGACCCCTTCAGCTAGGACGTAGGCATCTGTTCCCCCCTCAACCCCCAATCCCCTCGGGACCCCTAGACCCTGGACGTAGGTATCTGTGTCCGCCCCGATTCCCTAAGCACCCCCATTACCCCTTTAGCCTGGACGTAGGTATCTGTACTCCCACAAACCCCCTAAACGTCCCAGCGACCCCTTCAGCCTGGAAGTCCCTATCTGTGACACCCACGAACCTCTAACCTCCCAGGGATCCCTACAGCCTGGACACAGGTGTCTGAGCACCCCACAAACCCCCTAAGCTCCTCGGGACACATCCAGCCTGGATGTATCTGAGCCCCCAGTGAACCGCCTCATCTCCTCGGGACACCGACAGCCTGTACCTAGGTATCTGTGCCCCCCACAAACCCCCTATAACCCCCAGGACCCATCCAGACTAGATGTAGGTATCTGTACCCCCACAGCCTCCCTGGGACTCCTACAGCCTGGAGGTTTGTATCTGTGCCCCTCATGAAACCCCAACCCCCCCTGTCCCCTCCAGACTGGACATAAGTATCTGTGCACCCCACGAACCCATAAGCACCTGTAGGGACGCCTACAGCATGGACTTAGGTATCTGGGGCCCCCCAAAACCCCCTAAGCCCACCAGGGACCCCTATAGCCTAGAGATAAGCATCTGTGCTCCCTGAACCCCATAAGCCCCCCCTGGACCCATCCAGCCTGGACTTAGGTATCTGTGCCCCACATGAACCCGCTAAGCCCCCCAGGGACCCTCCAGCCTGGATGGAAGTATCTGTGCCCCCACAACCCCTAAGTGCCGAGAAACCCCTCCAGCCTGGAGGTAGTTATCTGTGCCCACCAGAAACCGCTTTAGCCCCCCCAGGGACCACTCCAGCCTGGATGCAGATATCTGTGCCCAACACAAACGGCGTAAGCCCCCCCCCCGGGAACCCTCCAGCCTGAACCTAGGTATCTGTGCCCCCCCAACACACTAATTCCCCCTGGAAGACCTATTGCCTGGAAGTAGGTATCTCTGCCCCCCACAAACCCCCTAAGCCTCCCAGGGACCCCTACAGCCTAGACGTAGGTATCTCTGCCACCCAGAAAACCCCTAATCCACCCAGGGAACCCTACAGCATGGACCTAGGTATCTGTGCCCCCCAGGAACTCCCTAAACCCCCCAGGAACCACTCCAACCTGGACATAGATATCTGTGCCTCCCAAAAAACCCTAAGCCCCCCGGGACCCCTAGAGTATGGAGATAGGTATCTCTGCCATCCGCAAAAACCCCTAATCCTCTCCGGAACCTCTCCAGCCTGGATGTACATATCTGTGCCCCTCCCCACAAACCACCTAAGCCCCCCGGGACCCCTCCAGCCTGGATGTAGGTATCTGTGCCCCCCCAAAGCCCTAAGCCCCCCCAGAATGCCTATAGCCTGGACGTAGGTATCTGTGTCTCCTACAGTACCACTAAGCCCCCCCCCAGGGACCCCTCCAGGACATACATAGGTATCTGTGCCCCTCACCAAGTCCCTATACCCCCAGGGATCACTGTGCTCACCACAACCCCCTAAGCGTCCAGGGACCCCTTCAGCCTGGACGTAGATATTGCTGTCCTCCAGGAAGCCTTTAATCCCCACCAGGACCTCTACAGCCTGGACGCAAGTACCTATGCCCCTCACAACCCCCCTAACTCTCCCAGGGTCCCGCCCATACTGGATGTAGATATCTGTGACCCTACGAACCCCCGTAAGCCCTCGAGGGATCTCTACAGCCTCCACGTAGGTGCGATGCTCTGTGCATTACCCTGTGTGGCCACATGGTGTCACTGTTGCTCCATGCTCCTGTGCATTACCCTGCCACACGGTGTCACTGTTGCTCCATGCAGGAAATGCTCTGTGCATTACCCTGCGTGACCACATGGTGTCACTGTTGCTCCATGCAGGAAATGCTCTGTGCATTACCCTGTGTGGCCACACGGTGTCACTGTTGCTCCATGCAGGAAATGCTCTGTGCATTACCCTGTGTGTCCATGGTGTCCACACGGTGTCACTGTTGCTCCATGCAGGAAATGCTCTGTGCATTACCCTGTATGGCCACACGGTGTCACTGTTGCTCCATGCGGGGAAATGCTCTGTGCATTACCCTGTATGGCCACATGGTGTCACTGTTGCTCCATGCGGGGAAATGCTCTGTGCATTACCCTGCATGGCCACACAGTGTCACTGTTGCTCCATGCGCGAAATGCTCTGGGCATTACTGTGATGGAGTGGGGACTGTCTGTGTGGGGGATGGGAGAGCAGGGGGTGACTTTAGGTGAGGGACAGGACCTAAGCCTGTAACTCGAGCTAGGCAGGGCTGAGAGAGTGAGCACCTTTGCCCGGGAAGCTGGACACAGGAAGGGGTCGGCTGGAGGGAGTTAGTTCAGTTTTTTTTTGGAGCTGGGTAGTTGGAATTCAGAGAATCCCAAACTGGGAACTAAGCTTCCTGAACCCCCAGAAGGACTCGACTGACGGGTCCTGGTTGTGCCCCAAAGCCCTGCTGTATCCTTCGTTCCTGTTGGCCAAAACAACCCTCTGTTTTACTGGCTGGCTGAGTCACTGTGTGTCCCTGGAAGAGGGGTGCAGGGCCAGATTCCACCACACTCCATGACACCCCCTAAGCCCCTCTGGGACCCCTGCAGCTGGGACGTAGGTATCTGTGGGCCCCCCCCAACCCCGGAGCCCCCCAGGGACCCCTACAGCCTGGACCTAGATCTCTGTGCCCCCCAGGAACCTCCTCAAATCCCCAGGGACCCCTTCAGCCTGGACATAGGTGGAACCCGTCTGCCAGGCTGAATTGATAGCAGCAAGGACTGGGTTCAATACATAGGGGTCCCTTCCCTATTACGTAATGCAAACCAGATCGAGCCCTCACCCAGTGACATGGGAAAATTTTACATACACACCCCTAGGTGCCTCAAAGAGGCAATACTTCCCCTCTCGCAATCATAGAATCTGGGTATAGCAGAAAATGTTTAATAACGTGAGATAAACAACATAGCATTAAATTTGGAAAACACCTCAACTAGGCCGTGTCCTTTTCCCTGGGCTCTAGAATCTAGCAATCCCGAAATCACCCCAAGACTCCAAAGTACAATACCTCAAATATTTCAAGACTCCAGCAACCCCATAATCACCCACATTCCCGCAGCCCCAGAGTTCAAGAGTCTATCTGCCGGGTTTTCCCCCCTGCCAGCCTGGGTAGAAAGGGGCACCTTACGTGGTCCACTGCTGTCTGCCCTGCCTCTCCGTGGGATTCTGCTTCTACCTTTCCCACAAACTGCTCAGCTCAGTCCACCAGCTGCTCTGCTCCACCAGCCAACCTGTGATCTGCTCCAGCTGTCTCCAAAAACTGCTTAGCTTACTTCACTCCGTGAGCCATTCCAAGTGTTCCACAAACTGCTCTTCTCCATCAGCTGCTCTGCAATATAGTTTCAAACTCCCCCACTATTTAACACAGCACTTCAATGACTTCAGCTCAGGAACCTGGATCTTCAGTTATTAAGAAAATCAACAACCAGCTCTACTATTCAACTGTTAAAAGAGAAGAAGATGTAATTGGTGTTTCTGGCTCATCCAAGGAGCCCACTCCCTTGTCTAGTGAGTGCCACTCAACTGATGGTGAGAATCCCTGTCTCAAAGCTGTTTCACAGTTCCTCATCCACACAATCAGGGTGACAACACTCCACATCTCACACCCCAACAACAAATAAACTGGGGATACCATAGCTGCCAAAGTAACCATCCCAGGCTGCCGTGGCCGTGTCACGCACGGTGAGTGTGTCTATGCAAACATGATCAGACCCTGAAATCCTTTTCCACACTTGCCATAATTCACCACCAGATGTGAGGGTAGAGTTCATCCTGCTTCTGCTTACATAGGTATCTGTGCCCCCCACAACCCCCTAATCCCACCAGAACCCATCTAGCCTGGATAATGGTATCTGTGCTCTCCACAAACCTCTAAGCCCCCCAGGGAACCCACAAGCCCAGATGTAGGCATCTGTATGCCCCACACACCCCTTAATACCCACAGGAACCTTCCAGACTGTAGGTAGGTATCTGTGACCCCTAGAGCCCCACAAAGTCCCTCGGGACCCCTACAGCATGGATGTTTGTATCTGTGACCGACAAAAACCGCCTAAGCTACCCAGGGCCACCTACCATCAGGATGTAGGTATCTGTTCCCCCCCCAAACACACCTAATCCCCCCGGAACCCCTCCAGCCTAGATGTAGGTATCTCTGACCCCACGAATCCGCTAAGACATGACAGGACCCCTCCAGCATCGACATAGGTATCTGTGCCCACACAACCCTCCTAAGACCCCCAAAACCCCTCCAGCCTAGACGCAGGTATCTGTGCCCAGCATGAACCCCCTAAGGTCCCTAGGACCCCTCTTGCCTGGATGAATGTATCTGTGCCCCTTACAAACCCCTAAGCCCCCCCCCAGGATCCCTATAGACCGGACGTAGATATCTGTGCACCCTCACGAACCCACTGATCCTCCCAGCGACCCCTACAGCATGGAAGTAGGTATCTGTACCCCAAAATTCCCCAAAGCAACCCCAGGACCCCTACAGCCTCGATATAGGTATCTGTGCCCCCGCACAACTCCCTAATACCCCCAGAACTCCTCCAGCCTGGACGTAGATATTTGTGACTTCCAGGAACCCCCAAAGCCCTCCCCAGGACTTCTCCAGTCCCTACATAGGTATCTCTGCCCCCCACCAGCCTTCTAAGACCCATAGGGCCCCCACCAGCCTGGTTATAGCTATGTGTACGCCACACAAACCCCTAAGCTCCCCAGGGCCCCCTCCAACCGGTACGTAGGTATCTGCGCAACCACAAACCCTTAAGTCCCCCAGGGACCCCTCCAGACCATACGTAGGTTTCTGTGACCCTTACCAACTCCTTAAACCCCCAGGGACCACTACAGCATGGACGTATGTATCTATGCTCACCACAACCCCCTAAGCCATCCAGGGACCTCTCCAGCCCTGACGTAGATATTTGTGCCCCTCATGAAGCCCCTAATGCCCACCAGAATGTCTCCAGCCTGGACGTAGCTATCTGTGCCCCCCACGACCCCTAAGTCCCCCCCGGCATCTCTACAGCCTCTACATAGGCGTGATGCTCTGTGCATTACCCTGCATGGCCACATGTTGTCACTGTTCCTCTATGAGAGAAATGCTCTGTGCATTACCCTGCGTGGCCACATGGAATCACTGTTGCTCCATCCAGGAATGCTCTGTGCATTTCCCTGCATGGCCACATGGTGTCACTGTTGCTCCATGCAGGAAATGCTCTGTCCATTACCTGGTGAGGTCACAAGGTGTCATTGTTGCTCCATGCAGGAAATGCTCTGTGCATTACCCTGCATGGCCACACGGTGTCACTCTTGCTCCATGCAGGAAAAGCTCTGTGCATTACCCTGTGTGGCCACATGGTGTCACTGTTGCTCCACGGGGGAACTGCTCTGGGCATTACCCTGCATGGCCACACAGTGTTACTGTTGCTCCATGCGCGAAATGCTCTGGGCATTACTGTGATGGAGTGGGGACTGTCTGTGTGGGGGATGGGAGAGCAGCGGGTGACTTTAGGTGAGGGACAGGACCTAAGCCTGTAACTTAAGCTAGGCAGCGGGGAGGGGGTCAGCACCTTTGCCCAGGAAGCTGAATAAAGGAAGGGGCTGGCTGGAGGGAGTTAGTTCAGTTTTGGTTTGGAGCTGGGTTGTTGGAATTCAGGGAATCCCAAACTGGGAACTAAGCTTCCTGAACCCCCAGAAGGACTCGATTGAGGGGTCCTGGTTGTGCCCAAAAGCCCTGCTGTATCCTTCATTCCTGTTGGCCAAAAAAACCTTCTGTTTTACTGGCTGGCTGAGTCACTGTGTGTCCCAGGAAGAGGGGTGCAGGGCCAGATTCCACCACACTACGTGACACCCCCTAAGTCCCTCTGGGACCCCTGCAGCCTGGACGTATGTATCTATGCTCACCACAACCCCCTAAGCCATCCAGGGACCTCTCCAGCCCTGACGTAGATATTTGTGCCCCTCATGAAGCCCCTAATGCCCACCAGAATGTCTCCAGCCTGGACGTAGCTATCTGTGCCCCCCACAACCCCCTAAGCCCCCCAGGGATCTCTACAGCCTCTACATAGGCGTGATGCTCTGTGCATTACCCTGCATGGCCACATGTTGTCACTGTTCCTCTATGAGAGAAATGCTCTGTGCATTACCCTGCGTGGCCACATGGAATCACTGTTGCTCCATCCAGGAAATGCTCTGGGCATTTCCCTGCATGGCCACATGGTGTCACTGTTGCTCCATATGGGAAATGTTCTGTGCATTACCGTGCGTGGCCACACGGTACGGTGCTCCATATGGGAATGTGGGGGGCACATGTCCACGTTGCAGGGAAATGCTCTGTGGCATTACTGTGATGGAGAGGGACTGTCTGTGTGGGGGATGGGAGAGCAGGGGGTGACTTTAGGACCGGACACGTGCTCAGCCTGTAACCTGAGCTAGGCGGGGGGAGGGGTCAGCACCTTTGCCCGGGAAGCTGGACACAGGAAATGGCCAGCTGGAGGGAGTTGGGTTAGTTCAGTTTCGGTTTTGGTCTGGGTGGTTGGAATTCAGGGATTCCCAAACTGGGAACTAAGTTTCCTGAACCCCTAGAAGGACTTGATTGTGGGGTCCTGCTTGTGCCTCCAAGCTCTGCTGTATCCTTCGCTCCTGTTGTCCAATAAACCTTCTGTTTTACTGGCTGGCTGAGAGTCACTGTGAGTCCCAGGAAGAGGGGTGCAGGACCGGACTCCCCCACACTCCGTGACAGACCCTAAGCCCCTCCGAGACCCCTGCAGCCTGGACGTAGGTATCTGTGCCTCCCACCAAACACCTAAGACACTCAGAGATCCCTCCAGCCTGAACTTAGGTATCTGTGCCCCCCACAAACCCCCTAAGCCCCCGAGGGACCTATACAGCCAGAACATTGGTATCTGTACCCCATATAGACTCCATAAGCCCCTTGCGACACTCCAGTGTGCACGTAGGTATATGTGCCCCTCAGAAACCCTCTAAGCCCCCAGGAACCCCTACAGCCTGGACATAGGTATTTGCACTCCCACAACCCCCTAACCCCCCCTCCCGGGACATCTACAATCTGGACGTAGATATCTGTGCCCCTCACGAAACCTCTAACCCCCCCTGGGAACGATACAGCCTGGACATACGTATCTGTGCCCACTCGAACCCCTAAAACCCACTGGTACCCCTACAGCCTGGACATCATAGGTGTCTTTGGCCCCCACAAATCCCCTAAGACTCCCAGGATGCCTCCAGCCTGGACGTAGGTATCTTTGCCCCCCACTAACCCCCTAAGCCCCCCTGGTAACCCTACAGCCTGGATGTAGGAATATGTGCCCCCCACGAACCCTCTAAGCCCCCATGGGACCCTAGAGCATGGAGATTGGTATCTGTGTCCCCCCCAAACTCTCTAAGCCCCCCAGGGACCGCTATGGCCTGGACATAGGTATCTGTGCACCCCAAGGCCCCTAAGATCCCCCGGACCTCTGCAGCCTGGCTGTAGGTGTGACGGTGCTGCCCGTGGGAGCCAGCTCAGCTCACTCAATCAGAGTGAATTGCAAACAAAACAGGGCAGACAAATCCCAAACGCTGCTGGTTATTTCAATACTTAGATTTACCAAGCCAGCACAAAACAGCTTCTGTAGTACCTCACTGGTTACTTAGAAGTTTAAACCACGCAGTTCCCTTAAAGTACCCAGCCTCAGGCCTCCGTCCAGACACACCTGTTAGATATGATGATGATTCCTGAAAATCTTACTTCATCATATAAAAGAAAAGATTCTTCCGATCCCAAAGGATCAGCCACATAACCAGGTTCAATTATAACTTAGATTTTACCTAAAATACATGCTATAGCCAATTCTTATTAACTAAGCTAAAATTTATTAGAAAAGAAAAGAGAGAGAGTGAGTGTTGGTTAAAAGATTAATAGACATATAGACTTGAATTCAATTTTTGAGGTTCAGATACAAAGTAGAGATGAGCTTGTAGTTGCCAAAAGTCCTTTTAGAAATAGTCCATAGGTTATAATCCAATGTCCATATTCAGGGTGGCTCCAGTCAATGACTGGGGATCTCAATCCTTGTGGCTTAAGGTTTCCCCCTCTTGAAACCCAAAGCAGATCTGAGATGAAGAAGGATCGTGTCCCAGGTTCTTAAACATTTCCAGCAGCCTTTCAGCCTGAGAAAACAATAGGCTTAACTCTTCTTCCAAACATCCTGGCAATTAGTACATCCATCAAACAGTTCAGATACAGATTACCACAACCTTCAAAGAGACACAGACAATAATACTATTTCACTCAAGTATCATCATAAATGTTAATATTCTTTTTTTGCTCTTTGAATTAAAACTATAGCAATAGACAAGACTTGTTTGCTGACATCACAAGACCTGAGCAAACACCTCCCCTTCTACCTCTAACACTGCAGACTTGCATTTCAAAGCTCTGTTCATTTACATATCTTGTTAACCAGTTTTTAAGGTTCACCCACGGGTCAGGTCAGTCGGTGAGGTGAGTTAATTAACTCTTTCTGGCCCTGTCACCTTTCAATGAGATATTAGATTATACTTATAATGTCACAGTCTCGGTGAGTTGACTGCTGCAGCTCCCCGTAGACTCTGCCTGCGCCTCTCACCGAGCTGGAGTACAGCAGGCGAGGGGAGAGCACTCAATGTATTGCATCTACACTAGACGCGATATATCAACCCCCGCTGGATCGATCGCTGCCCACCGATTCGGCAGGTGGTATAGACATACCCCGAGTATCTGGTGATCGGAGCTGGACCCCGAGGGGGACACATTGAAGGAACTCAGGGGTTAAGGTGCCTCTATTGTCAACTGTCAGGGCTGCTGTGGCTCAGAGGAGGGTGCTTGACTGCCTGGCAGGCTTAGGCGCCGCAAGCCTTGGAGGTGGGAGAAGTGAAGCGGCCACGGCGTGCTCGGGGTGCTCGTGCTCGGAGCAGGGGTGAGCTCGGGCGACGGGGGTGCCGCAGGGCAGAGCAGGAGAGTTGCCACAAGAGGGGAGCCTCAGGGTGGAGGGGGGAGCTGCCACGGGTGGGGCGCCTCAGGGCAGGGGTGCGGGGGGGGGAGGGTGCAAGGTGGAAGTTTCGCCTAGGGCATGAAACTTCCTTGCACCGGCCCTGCCCCACGCCCTGCCTGCAGCCAGCCCTGCACCCCCTGCCCTGCCCTGCCGGCAGTCAGCCTCTGTCTCCAGCCAGCCCTGCACCTTCTGCTTTGCCTGCACCAGCCGCATCCTCCCTGCCCTGTCTCCAGCCAACCCCTGATGCACCCCCCTGCCTGAAGCCAGCCAGCCACGCAGCCCTTGCCCTGCCTGAAGCCAGACCCTACCTCCAGCCAACCCCACATCCACTGGTGCCCTGCACTTCCCAGGGCAGTAACCCTGCACATCTGCTTCAATGAGGGGGGCAGGGAGCAGCTGGGACCCACACATGTGCACACCCTAGGGTGACCAGACAGCAAGTGTGAAAAATCGGGACGGCGTGGGGGGTAATAGGATCCTAGATAAGACCCCAAAATTCGGACTGTCCCTATAAAATTGGGACATCTGGTCACCACAGCACACCCCCAGGACTCCTGAGTTCCATTGCTGGGTTTCCTATTGGTTCCTCTGCTGGTTGTTTTCCTTTTTCTGGGGACTTTGGGCAAGTTGCTCCCCACTCTCGGGCTCTGTCCCCAGCAGTCAAATGGGGATTTCATACCTTCCCGCTATTGGAAAGTGCTGGGAGAATCCCCCAGCAAAAGCTGCTCTGACAGTGCTAAGCAGCATCTGACCATTCAAGGTCGGAGCTCACTGCCCAGGAGGAGTGCTTGGCTCTGGGGTTTCACTTCAGCCCAGTGTAGAGAGAGAGCCCTAACCATGGAGTTTGGCTCAAGAAGACCAAGTCTCCAATTTGTTAAGGGTGTTTTGAATTTCAATCCTGTGCTCCAAAGTGCTTGGTGTCAGTTGTAAACTTTAGGAGCATGCTCTCCACTCCATTTTCCAAATCATTCATGAAAATATAGAATAGTACCTGACACCGGACTGATCCCTGCCAGACCCACTAGGTTCACCCTCCCCGTTGGGCAGCTAAACATGGAGAAGGGCTCCTGGAGTCTTGGCTTTCAACCAGCTCTGCACCCACATTACACTGATTGCAGCTGGACTACATTTCCCTCGTTTGCTTCTGAGAATGTCCTATGGGACTGTGTCAAAAGCCTTAGTAACACCAAGCTAGATCCCATCTATTGTTTACTCACCTCTACCAGGCCCAGAACCCTGCCAAAGAAGGAAAGAGGATTGGTTTGGAATGATTTGTTCTTGACAATTCCACGCTCACTAGTCATAAGAACCAAATCATCCTGTAGGTGCTGCTGACAAACTGAGTGTTTAAGAATGTATTGCAGGATCTCTCCAGCTATGGCAGTCAGGCTAGCTAGTCTGTAAGTCCCAGAGGTCTTTTTGTTCCCCTTTGAAAGATAGGTCCTGTCTTGTTCATGGATGGGAAGATGTTCTTTTTCAGGGGTCTCAGACGAGAACTGGGGCACAACACCTGGTTTGTTAAGGCCACAAAAACGGAGGCAGGAACCTCTTCTCTGCTGCTGGCAAAGAACCACAGGTACCTAAAAGATAGGGACTCACATCTTTGAATGGGCTTTAAAAAGGCAGTGGTTAATAAGTTTGGCCCCGACCATTTCTTGTTTCCACAGACTAGACATTTTAGCAAACTTTAGAATTCCTTGGTGCTAAACACTGTGAAACTCCCCTTTCTCCTTCACAGAGGGCTTTAATACCCCTTATCTCACTTGGGCTCTAAACTGCCCATAGTTCGAGAACTGTTCCTGTTCCGATTGGACAGATGGGAGAAGGGAAGTGACCTACCCAAGGCCTACACAACAAGGCGATGGCAGAGCCAGAAAGAGAAGCAACCAGTTCTGACTCCTGTTCTAACAGATGAAAACACCCCAGAGCCCAGGAATCGAGATGGTGGGAAAATTTCATTCAAACCGTTTCTGTCCGAAAATCCCATTTAGACTAAACCAGTTTGTTTCTCAAAATCATAACAAGTGGGATGAAAGATCTTTGCAAAAATATTTTGTTGCAAAACAAAAGCATCTCCTCTTTGTCAGAGTGTGTTAAATTGTCTCCTCGCACACAAAGAGGAGACACTTACATCTCAACCATTAGATAAGATGCTTCAATCTGAGCTAAGTCGTTGCTACTATTAACAATTTCAAAATAAAAAAATACAAATAAAATAGACTATTTCAGCTAATCTATTATGTCATAATCTGGGAAACTTCATATTATGCACTACTTCTAGTGACACTCCCAAATGGATCCGCATCCTTCACCCACCATGAGGTAGGTAAGAGCGGATCATTATTATCCCTACTTGAAAGAGGGAGAAGCTCAGGCTGAGAAAGGAGAATTGACTTGTCTTAGGTCACACAGCCCGTCAGAGGCAGTGTTGGGAATAGGACCGAAGAGCCCTGATTTTCAAACAAACCATCGGATCTTGAATTTCAGACATTGAATGACCTGAATACTGTGCTCTCAGATGAGCTCCAGACCAACAACAGTGACAGTAATTATTCAGCAAGTATTTGAGGAGAACTGCAATGTTAGAGGGAATCATCAACTGCTCAGAGACAATTAATGCAGAGAAGCAGCAAAATTAATCAAAGATAGAACTGGTTCTGACTTATTTACTTGATCTTAAAAGAGAACAACAAGGACCTGAGTCTCCTCCCTGTCAATATCCCCCTGCTCAACCAATCAGGGTAGAGACGGAGGACGGGAGGCTGAGGGTTCTCACCAGAGAGCCCAAAGGATGGCCCAGGTCACCGGTGGGGATCACTGCCCGAGCACTATTTCAGTCCCACATTTTTGGGTGGACCTTCCATAGTGGGAGCTGCAGAGGACTTCCCTGCAACACACACACACACACCTCCGTCCTGTTGTTGGGAAGGGAACAGGAGAAAGGACAAAAGAAGCAAGAGAAGAAGAGGAGGGAGGGATGGAGGAAGAGGTGAAACAAAAAGGACAAACCCTAATGTCCCCAGCGATTCTAAGGGACAAAATCCCAGGTGCGCAATAAAATTCTGCCTCCTTAAGCTCGTGTTTTCCATGCCTAGAATTCACTTGTCACCAGATAGATCAGACTGAACAGGTTTCAAACCTCCAGGAGGCTCTTACCTTCTAAACAGGGACGGCTGTTTTCTAGTAAAATCACTACAAGGGAAGGAGGAAACTCGAAAGAGGTTCCTCCTGGCGCTCACGTCCATGACCCCAAATAATCTCTCAGTCCTCAAAGAGAGACCTGGAGAAGGAAACGTGCTGAAGCAAAGCCACAGAGGTCTCTGAGGTTTCCCTGGCCCCTCGCCCCTGTCCTGCCTGGCTGATGTCAGCATCTCTCTGTGAGGTCACCACCTCCCCACCACCTTTGACCAATAGTCTGAGGTCCTGCAAAAGGCCTTTGTGATGTCACTGCCACACCCCTCCCTTGCTGGGCTAATGTCCTGCCCCTGGCCAGGCACTTTGGAGGTTTGAGCTACTCCCTGTGGATCACCCCACTCAAGGAGCGTTCGTTCTAGGCAGCAAGCCGGCTAGACAGGAAAACATCAGACGCTGCTCCCAATGCTACACTCAGTTTTTCAGAAATTAGTCGACTTCATGGTCAGAAGACACCATTAGAGCATCTAACCTGCATATCACAGGCCTCCTGTATGACATAACAGCTACTTTGGGGGCAAACACATTCCAGAAAGGCATCTAGTCTTCATTAAATGACATCAGGAGATGGTGAATCCACCACTTTCCTTGGTAGCTTGCTCCTGTGGTGAATCATCCTCGCTGTTGACTATTGTGCCTCAGTTGTAATATGAATTTGTCTCTTTTCACTTTCCAGCCATTGGGTCTTGTTATGCCTTTCTCTGCTCCATTCAAGAGCCCGTAAATACCCAATCTTTTCTCTCCATTAAGGCCCTTCAACATTTCAATGAAATCACCTTTCAATCTTCTTTTGATAAGCTAAACAGGTTGAGCTCTTTCAATAGCTCACTGGAAGGCATTTTTCTCCAGCCCTCAGAACATTTGGTGGCTCTTTGCTGCCCTAGCTCCAATTTCACAACATCTTTTTCAAATGAGGATACCAGAACTGGAGGCAGTATAAAGGTTGTATAAAGGTAAAATTAAATAGGTTGCAGAGGAGTTTTTTTTAATTTCGGCTTTTGTTGCTAAAAATTTTGTCTCTCTGCGGTGAGAAAAAACACTCCCCGAATGCCAAAATTTGAGCCATGAAAAGCGGCAGTGTGAACAGCGCATCATAGGTGGAGCTGTGCTCCCGGTGACAAAGCTCCTGCCCCTCATTGGAGGTAGTTTGGCTTTGTTGCCGGGGAAGCTCTCTCTCAGCGATAAGGACGGCCACACAGCGCACCTTACAATGGCATGGTTAGAGTGGCACAGCTGCACCGTGGTAAGGTGCGCGGTGTAGACACAGCCTCAGAGCTGGGGAAAGCCGACAGGCGCTGAGGAGCACAGGGTTCAGACAGAGACATCCGTTAGGAGAGGAACTATTCACAGGGATTCTCTATAGCCTAGTAAGGTGGAGAGGATGGAAGATGATAATGTACAGGTAGGTTCTGATGAGAAACAGTGAAATGAAAGAGTCTCCCTCAATTACATCATGTAATAGCAGACAGCTAAAATGGGACACATTTTAGAAGTGCTTAAATACAAACGCTAAACGTCTAAGTACTAAGACTGGTGAATTTGAGTGCCTGGTATTGAGTGACGATATTGATAGAATAGGCATCACAGAAACCCTTGCACCCCCTCCTGCACCCACATGGGGAGACTGACCTGTGTGCATGGAGCAGCTGGCATTGCTGCCCCCCACTCCTCCCTGGAACGCTGCTCATCTGGGCACCCCTAGGGGCTGTGGGATGTGGGGGCAAGAAGTGAGATCATCCGAGCTCCCTGCATCCAGGTCACTTTCCTCAGCCGGGCTGCATAGCGGGAGGGCAGAGAGCAGCAGCTTCTGATGCTCCCCTCACAGCACAGCCCAAGTGGGAAAAGTGACCAGGACGCATGGAGCACATAGGGTTGCTCCTTACTCCCCTCAAACCTCTATGGACCCATGGAGGAGCATTGGGGCAGGGGAGAGCAGTGAGCACCTTTGCACTGCCACACGGTGCCCTTTGACCCCTGGAGCCCTGGGCGGCTATCGGGGGGCACCACCCCTAAGGCCGGCCAGGCTCCCCAGAACGAGCAGCAGAAAACACAGAGACTGGCCACACACTGAGCAGTGGTAGCCTGGGCGGCTCGTAATGGAGGCTCAGGGGGGAGGGGTGTCATAACATTTTTTCCCAGATTTGGACCTTAGCGTCCAAAATATGGGTGTTAGCATGAAAACCTCCAAGCTTAGTTACCAGCTTGGACCTGGTAAAGCTGCCACCAGCCAGGGATTTATACAGTGCCTGGCTCGCTGTGGTCTCCCCAAAACCTTCCCCGGGGGACCCCCAGACTCAGATGCCTTGAGTCTCACAACAAAGGGGAATAAACCATTTCCCTTCCCCCTCCTCCCCTCCAGGTGTTCCCTCCCTGGGTTCCTGGAGAGATATACAGAAGCAAGCTCCGTGAATCTAAACAGAGGGACTCCCCCCTCCCTGTTTCCAGTCCTGGAAATAGAAGTACCAAGATAGCTAATCTCTCTTCCCCCTTACCCAGAGGGTATGCAAAGTCAGGCTAGTAAATCTAACACAACGAGATTTTCCCCCTGACTTCTTCCTCCCACCAATTCCCTGGTGAGCTGCAGACTCAATTCCCTGGAGTCCCCACTAAAGAAAAAATCCAACAGGTCTTAAAAAGAAAGCTTTATATAAAAAGAAAGAAAAGGACATAAAAATGGTCTCTCTGTATTAAGGTGACAAATACAGGGTTATTTGCTTAAAAGAAAAAAATGAATAAACAGCCTTATCCAAAAAGAATACAATTTAAACATTCCAGCAACTACACACATGTAAATACAAAAAAAACCAATATAAACTTATTGTCTTATTATCTTTGTACTTACAACTTGGAAACAGAAGATTAGAAAGGCAGGAGATAGAA
Source organism: Gopherus flavomarginatus (assembly GCF_025201925.1). Classification (NCBI taxonomy): domain Eukaryota; kingdom Metazoa; phylum Chordata; order Testudines; family Testudinidae; genus Gopherus; species Gopherus flavomarginatus. The sequence continues at coordinate 1,358,834 of NW_026115128.1, forward strand.
AAATCACTCTCATAGCCGAGACGCCACAGACACAAGACAAAGAACAAAGAACTCACACACAAACTTCCCTCCACCCAGATTTGAAAAAGTCTTGTTTCCTGATTGGTCCTCTGGTCAGGTGTTTTAGGTTACTGGTGTTACCCCTTTATAGGTAAAAGAACATTAACCCTTAGCTATCTGTTTATGACAAGGGGGCTCAGCCTCCCCAAACCTTGCACTGCCAAGGGGACAGTGGGGCCCATGATCAGGGGCCCTGGCCAAGTTAGGTCCCCCTGGAAAAGTCTCCCCTATGTCAGCCCCAGGGCTGGAGGAGCTCCCACTCCCTGCTACAGCCCGGGGGCTGCAGCAGGGGCACAGAGCTTCTCTGGTCTCAGGGCCACAGCGGGGCAGGGGTAAAGGAGTGATAGGGTGGGGCTGGTGGGGGAAGGGGTGGAACAGAAGTGACAGTGGATGGGGCCATGGGTGGAAGGGGGTAGAGCCACAGACAGAAGGTAGGGGCATGGTTCTGGTGCTGGGGCCCCCACACTTGTTCTCCCTTTCCCGGGGGTTTGGCATCACTAGCCCCGGCTTAGCGAGTAGGGTTCAGTGGTCCCCATAATGTGGGGTGCGACTCCTAGGGGGACACAGAGGAACATTCATGGGGGCACCTCAGGACCTGAGCCAGCCCACATAGAGGGCAGGGAGGGAGCACCACTCTGCCACAGCTCTTCCCCAACCCCACCCTCAGCCTGAGACTCTGGCTCCCAGCCCGGCGTCGACCCCTTTACCCCTGTCCGCACCCCTCACCCCAGCAAGCAACAGCCCCACTCCTCCCAGCCCCGGTTCTTGACCGTGGCTTCCGAGGGGCCACAGCCATGGCTAAGAGGGCACAATGTGAAATGTTTGGGGACCACTGGTTTAGGGTGACGTCCTCAATCACTTCTCTGCAGTCCAATAAAAGCTATTCCTCACTCACCTACCCCTCCATCAGGACGGACTAGGTATGTTCTGCTGCCCTTCACTCATACAGGAAGGAGAATAACATTTCATTCCACTCAATCCTAAAGTCATTTGTAACCCAAGACCATCCCAAACTGGTCATTTTGGGGAAGCGGCCCCATCATGCTGCATAGCTAGGCAGAGTAGGTGTGTCTATGCAAACACGGTCTGTTCCGGAAGTCTTTCCCCAGCTCCTCACTAGGTGAGAGAGGGGAGCTCATTCAGACCCTGCTTTCGCTTAGTATTTAAAAACTCCTTAGTGTCCCTATCTCTGCCGGCCTTAGATTTCTCCTCCTGTCCGTTTTTTGACAGCTCAGATGAGGTGACCGAGTGGTTAAGGTGATGGACTGCTACCCCATTATGCTCTGCCTGCATGGGTTCAAATCCCATTCTCATCAGAGGCATTTAGTCTTCACCCTCCTTTATAGACAACCATCTCCCCCTTTGGTACAATAACAGATCAAACAATGTTGCTTGTGTTACCCAAAATTGGGTCAGTTAGTAAGCTTAGAGAGGACTAATAATGCCCCTCCCCCCCAGAGTTTGGCAGAAAGCAGCACATTTATTAGCTTGATAGCTAAGCTCAAAAGAAGGGATGGGGGAGGGTGTCACACTCATACTCACGCTCCCAGGACAGGCCTGGCAGTGGAGATGTCAGGATCCTTTAAGGTAAGTGTCCCACAGCGCAGCGATGGACGGTGCGATGAAGATCAGTCTCCCTGAGGTGCAATAGAATGTAACACAGCGAACCACTGGCCAGATGGGCCGGGTGAAGGGCATTCACTGGAGGTACAAAGGAGAGTGGGAAAGCCACTTCACAGGCATTCAAAGCGGGAAAGGACACAAGCTGGGGGAGTTTAACAGACCTTTTGAGCATACAGGTTATACAGAGCATACAGATCACTGCTGCTCCTACAACATGATAAGTTCTCAAGCAGCATGTTTCTTACTTTGCCCATCTGTCAATTTTGATGATTATTGATGGAAATATTTTGCCATTGGGTTGTGTGTTTACACAGAAATTGACATTTACCAACAAATACACAATTCTTCCAAGCCTGCCTAGTCTGCAGTTGATGGGTTTAGAGGGACACATTCACTCTTCCAGGTCCCCATTCCAGGCCTGTGCTCTCCAGGTTGTCAACTTCCCGCACTGCTGGGATCCTTCCCTCATCTCCCCCCAAACCACTGCCCCACCCCCACTTCTGGGGTCCCCTCCCTACACTGTCTAACTCCACTGCTGGCAGGATCCCTTCCTGTTCCTTTCATTTCCTGCCTCCACTCTGGGCAAAAGCTCTGCACTCTTCCCACACCAGAAGTTGAACCCAGGCCACCTGGGTGAAAACCAGGAATCCTGACCACTAGCCCATATGGGACTATTGTTGCATCTGACGAAGTGGGTATTCACCCACGACAGCTCATGCTCCAATACGTCTGTTAGTCTAGAAGGTGCCACCGGATTCTTGGCTGCTATTATTACTACAACTCAGGCCTTGGCTACACTGGAGAGTTACAGTGCAGGTGGTGGCTTTACAGCGCTGTAACTTACTCCCCGTCCACACTGGCAAGGCACATACAGCGCTGTATCTCCCTGGCTACAGTGCTGCATGTGCTCCACCTCGACGAGAGGAATAAAGAGAACAGAGCTGGTGATGCAGCGCTGGGGTGCCAGTGTAAACAGTGATTAATCTTACTACGCTGTCACTGACCTCCGGAACCTTCCCATAATGCTTTTAAGTAGAGATAACGCTCTTTGTTTTGGTGTGATGCCTCTGTTTGCTTTGCTGTGAGCTCAAGGCTCCCGGAGCTGCTTATCTAAAAACCAAACACAGTTACTGTTTGCAGTGAATGAGCAGAGGCAGGGGGATCCCTTTGGAACACCCACAGCTGGTGTTTGCTTGAGGAGAGAAGCAGCCGGGTGGGCACGGGGGAGGGGGGGTCTGTTTTGGATCAGCGGCTTATCTGGTCTGTGAGGAAAAGAACAAAGGCGGCTATTTGCATTTAGTGAATGAGAGAGGGGTGGGGGAGGAGGCTTGAACTTGCCAGGCAGGGAGCTGACACAGTGTCAGCTCCAAAAATCCACTCGCTCTGTCTCCCCCACGCTCCGTGTCACACTCCACCCCACCCTCCTCTTTTGAAAAGCACATTGCAGCCACTTGAATGCTGGGATAGCTGCCCATAATGCACCACTCCCAACAGCGCTGCAAATGTGGCCATGACAGAGTGCTGGTAGCTGTCAGTGTGTCCACACTGCAGCGCTTTCCCTAAACAGCTGTAGGAAGACAGCTTTAACTCCCAGCGCTGGACAGCTGCAAGTGTAGCCAAACCCTCTCTAAGCCGACCCCTTATGAGAACAGCAGGGACTAGCATGACTAGATGTCCCGATTTTTGGGTCTTTTTCTTATATAGGTGCCTATTAACCCCACCCCCATCCCAATTTTTCACATTTGCTGTCGGATCACCCTAGCAGGGGTTGCACACAGGGCTGCATTAACCTTCAGGTGCTGAGGTTTCCCTCTCTCCATTCCCAGAGCCTGTGATCAGGAAACAGACATCAGGGCTCCCAGGTGCTGCACAGACCATGACTGAGATCAGACCCCATATTATGCAAGGTGCTGTACAAACCCTGGGCAACACTGAGACACCCAGGAGGTTCCCCTCAATTTCCCTGAGCCTCTGCTGCCCAACTTCTTCTGAATCCCTCTGGCTCACCCCCCCCCACAAAAAAACCCCACCTTTCCAAACAGTCCTTCTTTCCTTGCCCCCTGATTCTGGTTTCACACCCTGGGACCATCTCCTCTCTTTGTCTCTCCCCCTCCAGGTGAAGCAGAGATGGAGGCAACTTCAGCCACTGGAGTCAGCCTCAGCGAGCACTGCAGCCGGCCCCGGGGGAGGGGGGGTGTTTGCAGACACAGGAAGGGAGCAGGGGGTGCTGGGAAGAAGGCGGCAGGAGAACAAAGCTCAGAGACCCAACATGGGGAAATTCCAGGGGGCGGGGCTCTGACACATCCCAGGTGCGGGCAGCTCCTGGGGGCGGGACTCTGGCTCAGCTCGGGGGCAGGGCAGCTCCTCGGGGCGGGGCTCCAGCACAGAGCAGGGGTGGGGCAGCTCCTGGGGGCGGGGCTCCTAGGCACAGAGCGGGGGCGGAGCAGCTCCTGGGGGCGTGGCTCTGGCACAGCCCATGGGCAGGGCAGCTCCTGGGGGCGGGGCTCTGGCTCAGCTCTGGGGGGGGGCAGCTCCTGGGGGCGGGGCTCTGGCACATTGTGACGGGGGGGCCCGGGCTGAACAGCTGCTTCCAGGTTCTGCACGTGCTGCCAGCAGCGCTGGAGCTGCCCGAGCCAGAGCGGAGCCGCTGTTCTCAGCTGCAGCCAGGATCTGCCCCCGGCCCCGCTGGGATCCAGGTGGGGACAGAGACTGGGGCCCGGGGGTTCCCCTTGGTGTGGCTGGCGGGGGCGGGAGGGGAGAAGCCGGAGCTGCAGGCGGGGGAAGGGCGGTGGGACATTGTGACCCGGAGCCCCCGGGGAATGAGAGGCGCTGGGGGGCAGGAAAGTGACTCTGCCCCAGGGAGCCTGGGAGAAGCCTTGAAGGCGCCTCGGCCCCAGTGGAGCTGCAGGAGGATCCGCCCGCCCGCCCCGCTGGGATGGGGGGGCCGGGGCCCGGCCGTCGTGTGGGGGGGAGGGGCGGACCCCGGGCCAGGCGGGGGGGGGCGGTGTATTAAATCCCTCCCCATAGCAATGTGCTACTCCCGGGCACTGCGCATGCCCAGTAACAGCCGCTGAAGCCGCTGCCCTTCCCCCTGCCCGGACCAGCCGTAACGTTCCGCCGGGCGCTGGGGGCGGGGCTGGAGCGGGGCGGGGAAGTAACAGGGAGCGTGGGAGGGGCGGGCGCAGAGCAGGAAATTGATGGGCAGGGGGGGTCAGGCAGCTGGAGGCAGGGTTCGTGGGGGGCTAAAGGGCACAATCCGGGCTGGGGGGAGGAGCAGGAGTTGAGCTCAGGGGGAGGCGCTGGCAGAGCCCCCCCCTTTGGTGTGAGGGCGGAGGTGTCGAGGGGGGAGGAGAAGCCGGAGTTGCAGGGGGGGGAGGTCACTGGGGTGGGGGGTGTAGATCTGTCTCTGTGCAGCCAGGACATTCCCGGGGTGGGAGGGAGGTGAGTTAACTGGATCCTGTCCCTGTTTTTGCCACTTCCTCCCACACACACATTCTCTCAAGATTTCCCCTTTTCTCTCTCATTATCACACGTGGCTATAAAATCCAGGGAGATTCTCCTCCCCCCCCCCAATGATCAGCTCTCTAATTGCCTCTGATTTTCCCTTTTCTCTCCATACTTCTCAAATGTCAATTTAAAATCTCTCCGATGGGGGGTGGATTTTCCCACCCATTTTATCTGCAGCGATTTGTCCTTGTTTGGGTGGGAAATTGTTGCCCTGGGTCATTCCCCAGAACATGGCTCCCACTGGAGTGGGATGGGATGAGGTTCCCGTTCTCTGCCAGGGCAGGGAAGGGAAGGGAGGAGCACATCCCCCATGGAGACTGCCCAGACCCCATTTCCCAATTCCCCTGCGGCCCCCTTCCATTGTCCAGGGAGCCTTCCAGCTCCCCCCCCCGCCCTTAAATCAGCTCCTCAAAGGGCTCTGAGCTGCTCACGTGAATGGTTGCCCCGTGGCCGGGGGGGACCATCACATTCTGTTTATGTATTGGACAGTCATATAAAATCCAGTCCAACAGTCCCCCTTTTCCACTAGTTATTTAATAGCAACATCAAATCCCCTCCGATCTTGGTGGTTTTCTCTCATGTTATCAAATGTCGTTTGTGACAGGGTTCTCTCTGCGTGTGTCAAAGATTGATATAAAATACCCCAAACATTTGCCCCACTTCTCTCTAGTTGTTTTATTTCTAATTGAATATGATGGGTTGTTTCCCAATGTGCTAAGATGCAGCCGCCTCTGGGGTGGATCCATGGTGGCCATTATTTGCTAGTGACAGCCCGTGGATCTTTCTTGCCCTCCAGGCCTTCCATTCTCCTGTTAAAGAAGCACTCCCCAGGCTCCCTCTGCCTGTGTGACTGGCCAGCAGGAGGTGGTGTTAACTTTCTAGCCACTTCTCACACTCTGTGAGGTAACACTTGCAGGGGCAGGGAAGGTGTCTGTGTGGGGAGATTGCAGCTGAAGGGGCATTGTGGTAGGGGGAGGCCTCTGGGTGGCTGGGCAGGGGGTACCCTAGTCAGGTTGGTGGGTTGTGGAGGTTTGGGGTTTTCGGGGGTGGTGGTTCTGATGTGCCCATCCCTGAGGCTATGGGTCCTGGAGGTGGGTATCGCTGGGGGCCTGGTGGCTGCAGAACAGTGGGGGTGGGTGTCTCTTGGGGAGGCGGGACAGAGGGTTAGAGGGAGCCTGGTTCTGTGCCAGGGGCTCTGTCTGTGCTTCCCCCGCTGGTTCCTGGTTTTGTTGCCATGCCCAGTGCACAGAGCTGGGGGAGGGGATCCCTGGCACTAGGTGAGGGCATGCCAGGGAAGCAGAGTGATGGGTCGCACTGTAAAGCATCAGGGGGTCACACTGGGCAGAGGAGGGGGTCCCAGGCAAATGTCAGGGTAGATCGTTCTGGAGGGTGGGGAAGTTCCTAGGCAGGCAGTGAGGGACTGAGTTCCCAGTGGGGGGGGGTCCCTTGAGGGGGTCCCTGGCTGCTGGGGGCTCTTGGTGGGGGGGAACCCTTTGGGATTCCCAACCTGGCAATCATGGTGTGGTGGGGGTTCTCTGGCCGGTGGGGCTTTGAGGGGTATCTGGGGTCCCTGGCCAGGGACTCTGGGGGCTGCGTCCCAGGGAATATCTGATGGGATCCTGGCTGGGGGGTGTCTGGGGCCCCTGGCTGGGGGGTCTGGGCTCTGGGTACTAGGGGGTGTCTGGGGGCTGCTGCTAACCATGATCCTTCTCTCTGGTCAACTTGTACCAGAGTCCTGGCTCCTAGTCACCAGGTCACCAAGTCCATTCCCCAGTCACGTGCCCTGTCACTGTGATAACTTTCTGTCCACTTAGCAAACACTGTTAGTGTGAATTCACAGAATTTACTTTTCTCCTCTTTTGAAAACTGCAGGAACTTTCGGTTCCGTTTGGAAAATTTTTGCCCCCAGTCCTTGTCCTAGATCTGCGGGGGTGAGGGAGGTGGGAAGGGAGTCAGCACTGCCACACGATGGTCTTTTCCACAGCGTTCTGAACTCATTCTTTCTGAAATCCGGTGTCATTGAGACCGTTGTTAATCCAGAGTCACTGTATGGAAAGACAAGGAGTGATTCCAGATGGACAGTGGGTCAAATGAGATCAGCCATTCTCCCTGTGAGGAGGGGCTCCCATTAGCTGCTCTCCCCAGAGAGCTAAAGGAGGGAAGCTGCTCATACACTCCGTCCCTCTCTGCTCAGGATATTGGGGTTCAGCTTCCTGGGTCAGATGCTGCAGCCTCCATTGTGATCTGGGAGACCAGGCTTGGCAGCTGCTGCTCCCCCAGTGGGGCTCTGTGCTGGGAAGTGACCTTAATTAAAGCTTCTTCTCTGCCCGGCCCAGGGGATGACTTTCTGCAGCTGGTCCTAGCCCCCTAGGGCAGTCCTGGGCCCTGTTACTACTAAATTCTGAGCCAGAGTCTCCAGGTAACTGAAAGACCTCAGGGAATGTCCTAGGGTCTGGCAAGAAAGTGACTCTGCACAAACACCACCACCTCATTTCTCCTCCCATTAGCGGTTGCCAGGAGGAAATCCAGCCATGGGAGAGCAAAGCCCCAGGAATGGGACTGTCCCAGCCAGAGGGGCAGGGAGAGAGGACAGGGGAAGGAGAGACTGAAAGGGGCAGTGGGAGAAATGAATGTGGGGGAGAGATTTCCAGCTCTCTAGTCCACCCAGACACATGTATTGCTGCATCCTGGGGCAGAACCACTTTCCAGTGAACAAAACAAGGATCAGACAGAGCAAAAGCCAGTTCCTGACTCCATATTCCCCCTGCTGGGGTGTGGCTGCCGTGGGGTCAGTGTCTGAGGGAATCCCCCACAGTGACTCCTTTGGTTCTGCTCTTTTCTAGCCTTGTGTTCAGAGAAGGGGTGAGGGGAGAGAGAAGGGAGGTTAAAAATGTGTCTGTGGACTTAGCCTGGCAGGAGGGGCCAGGTCTAAATTGTAATAAACAGATTGAGCATTTCCCAGCATGACAGAATCTAGGGTGTCTGTCTGCAGGGAAAGGGCCTGGGGGAATTGTGATGTGAAATTAACTAAAACCGGTTCTGAAACGCCCACAACTGCCCTTCTCCCCCAGACAGGCTGCAGAATGTTTTGCTCCAGCTCATCCCAGCCTGGCGTGGGACAGGGAAGAGAAATGGCTGCAGTGGAGTCAGTCCAGGTAGAGATTATCGGGGGGTTGCTGGTGGGTTCCTGCTGGAGGAAAGGGAGAGCAAATACACCAGAGGTGGGAAGGTTTGCAGAGTCTGGTTTGGAGGTTGGAGCGGGGCAGGAAATTCACAGCGTGGGGAAAGGAGGAGGCCAGGGTGTGGCAGACCTGCTGGGAGTTATTTACTAAGTGGCCTAGATTCTAGGAACAGACCCAGGAGGTTTGGAGGTGGAAATGCCCTAATTTGTGAAGAGAGAAAATAACCCACCTACATGGAGCTAGTCAAACTGACCAGACTCCTAGTGCTGGAGCCTGACCTCATTAACCATCAGCTGCTGTGAGATATAAAGGGGACACCCATGAGTCAGGCTTATTGGAGCTGCCTCTCCCTTCATATCCCACTCCTCACAATGAGGAGGGTGTTGGGCATCCTACCAGCGAGCTCTCCCTGGACCCTGCTAGGGGCTCCATCTCCTGTATCAGTCAGTGGCTAGTAGGGGGGTGATGGATATGCTGGGAGAGATAAGGGGCTCTCTCTTCATCCCCTCACCCTGGCATTTGCTGGATACTCTGAGCCAGGTCGAGGTGGGACTCTCCTGACTATGATCCACCCAGAGCTTCCATTTGATTCACTCTTCTCTGCCACAAATAGTGGGGCAGCAAGTCCTTAGTGTTGGACTCTTACTCTTTCAGGGGCTGGTGACCTTCAAGGAGATGGCTATGTATTTCACCAGGGAAGAGTGGGCTCTGCTGGACCCCACTCAGAGAGCCCTCTACTGGGATGTCATGCAGGAGAACTATGAGACTGTGACCTCGCTGGGTAAGGGTTCCTGTCCCTTCTGTTCTTGGAAGGGGAAATGAAGAGTGAAGGTTCACGCCACCCCCACAATGCCATCTGTACCCTGTCCTGTTTCAGCATCACCCCAATAGGCCAGTGACACACATAATACCAGAGACCCTCCTCTGCTGCAGAACACTTTGGGAACAGAGCACAGGAGCCGTATTGCACAGTGTCAAATATCTCCTGTTTGCTCAAGTGAAACTGGGGGTTAGGTCTGGCATAACTGTCCCATACCCCTAATCATTTTTGTTGCCCTTTTCTGAACCTTTTCCAATTCCAATATTTCTATTTTTGAGATGGGGTGACATGTGCATGCAGTATTCAAGATGTGGGTGTATCATGGATTTATTTGCTGTTTTTACAAATATGATCTATGAGATATTCTGTCATATCTATCACTTTCTTAATTATTTCCTACATTGTTCACTTTTTTTTCACTGCTGCTGCACATTGAGTGGATGTTTTCAGAGAACTATCCACAGTGACTCCAAGATCACTCTCTTGAGTGGAAACAACTAATTTAGACCCCATCATTTTGTATGTATAGTTGGGATTGTGTTTTCCAATGGGCTGCACTATGTGCTATCCTGTCATCTAGTACTGCTAAGATCCTGGATTCAGTAATATCCCTGCCCTTCCTGTTCCCTTTCTCCACCGAACCCCGCCAGCCCATGCTTCCTGTTCCCAGCTTCCCCAGGATTCTCGCACTGTCTCTGAACCTCTCTGTCAGCAAGAAGCAGTGCCAGGGACACTTGCCCTCTGTCTGGAGTCTTCGATTTCTGGGACATGGATTTACTTTCTCTGTGTTGTAAGAGGCTCTGTCATAATGAGTGTCTGTGATGTTACCCAGAGTACAATCTGGACTGTTAAATAGCTGTACCTCAGTCCTCCAGCATGGGGTGCCTTTTCCACTGTTTTCCCGCGAGAACAGCCCCTCTTGGCCAATTAACACACAGTCTCCAGCATGTAACTCACTCCCAGCTACACAGTATTGAGTGCTGCTAGACAGCCACTCATGAATTACACCTCAGGAGAAAACCAGCAAATTCTCAAGTGCCCAACTTTCCCCCAGAAATGTGCATCTTGCACTGTCCAGCACGCTACTGAACGACCCAAGCTCATATGAAGTCTGTCATTTCATCAGCGGAAAATGACATGCACCAGCTTGTTATCCCAAACAGAGTTTCCAACACACTTCAATCCACACATACTGGTTAGATGAACAATAAACCAAGCTTGTTAACTACCAAAAACTAAAACTAGGCCCAGTCCATGAAAGGGGCACTCCCAGGAGAGACTGTACAAAGGCTGGAACATGAAACACCTTTGTAAACCTGAGACAGCTGCCTTGGGGACAATGACAGGGAGAATCCCCCAAAGTGACTCCTTTGTTTCTGCTCTTCTCTGGCCTCCGATTGTTCCTTCCAACGTGGAGTACTTTGCACTTGTCTCTACTGAATTTGATCCTATTTACTTCAGATCATTTCTCCCGTTTGTCCAGATCATTTTGAATTTTAATCCAATCCTCCAAAGCACTTACAACCCCTCCCAGCTTGGTGTTGTCCGCAAACTTGATACGTGTAAGAGAGAGACTGTTACTGGGAGGGTTTCCCCATGTGTCAGAGGGTTACACCCTGGTGGGAGGGGGCTAGGCCTGTACTGGAATAAGGTCACTCTGTGCTTCACAGTGTGCTAGAACCTAGAATGTGCATTAGCAGGGGAAAAGCTGGGGGGAATCGGCTTGTGGAATGGACAAAAGCCTAGTCTGAATTCTCACACCTTGCCCTTTTCACCCCGGCAGGCCAGAGAATAACATCCATGTTTCGCTGCAGATCATCTCGTCCTCCCAGGGGCAAGGAAATGGCTGCAATGGAGCTGGCTCAGGTAAGAGATTATCAGGGTGGCGGGCTCTGCTTGGAGGTTGAGGAGCAGTAAATGCATAAGAGGGTGGGAATTGCTAGAGGTGGTGGGAAGCAGGAAATATCTCGGGTGGAGAAAGGGAGGGGACAGCATGTGACAAACCTGCTGAGACTTGTGTAGTGTAGGGCGTGATGGGTTGTCACCCCCAGGAGGCAGTTTGTGGAGCTTCTGGGAACTGCTGTGTCCTCTAACCCTCACGCTGGGCTGGCCCTTCTCACACTGCTTTGCTGGAGATTTCGCCAGCCTCTCCAGGGCCTGTTATCACCCAACACAACAGCAGGTGGCGCCATGCAGCCAACTAAGCTACCTGAGTGCGTTACCTAAGCCACTCAAGGACAGATAGAAGACAAGAGCCAATTTCCCACTCCCCAACCTTGCACACTTGCTGTAGTATAAATCCAGAATGATACCATCTTATAGTGCACAGGGATCTCTATAATACAAGCTCATTAATGTAGTTCCCCTTCCCCTCGATATGGGACAGATGTGCACAACAAGCTGAGATTTTCCCCAGACACTTCACTCAAAATACGCTGGTTAAGATAAAGCATCAAACAAGTTTATTAACTGCAGAAAGATAGATTAAGTGATTATAAGTGATAACAAACAGATCAAAGCAGATTATTTAGCAAATAACCAAAACTCAGACTAAGCCTAACATACTAGATGGATAGAATTTGAATTAGCAATTTCTCACCCTGACTGATGGTACAAGCAGTCCCCCAAGTTTCCATACACAAGCTAGAAATCTCTTGATCCTGGGAGCAGCACTTCCCCCACATCCGTTTTTGTTTCTCAGGTGTTTCCAGAAGTTCTCTTGTGTGGAGAATGAGGCCAAGAGATGATGTCACACCCCACCTTATGTAGCTTTTCCATATGGTGGGAACCTTTTGTTCCAAACTCAGTTCCTAGTCCAGTTTGTGGAAAAATACAGGTACTAAAATGGAGTTTAGTGTCATGTGGTCTGGTCACAGGCCCTGCTGAGTCATAGTAGCCATGACTCATAGGCTGGCTGAAACATTCACAGGAAGGCTAAGCTCTTCCACAGTCCATTGTCTTTGTTGAGCCATCAGCACTGTCTGGCTTCTTCATTGTTGTACCTGAAAGGCTCATTGTGGGTGTTACCCAGAGTAAGCACATTTGAAATACAGATACAGAGTCAATATCCATAACTTCAGATACGAACATGATATGTGCACACAAATAGGATAATCATATTCAGCAAATCAGAACTTTTCCAGTGACACCACACATGATGCATCTTCTACAAAATAGATCATAATTATGTCCTAATCATATTATAATCATACCACTATGATGAATATGGGGGTGTAGTGTCAGATAGGTCCTAATTTCAAGGCACAGGAGTTGGGAATGGAACTTCCCCTCTTTGTGGAACAGGAAATAACCCTCCAGCCAGGGCTGGGACAACTTCCCAGACTCTCAGCGATGGAGCCTGAATCTACTGACATTTCATTAATTACCACCAACCCCAATCTTTGTGGCAACTGTAAACTTTATCAGTGATGATTTTGTACTCTCTTCTAAGTCATGGATAAGAATGTTAAATAGCACAGGGCCAAGAACCAATCCCTGCAGGAACCTGCTAGAAAGAAATCCACTCGATCATGGTTCCCCATTTACTATCAGAGTTTTTAATCTATTTAATGTATGCCGTGTTTATTTTGTATCATTCTAGTTTTTTTTAGTAAAAATATTGTGCTAATCAAGTCATGTCCCTTACGGAAGTTTAGGTATATTACATCAATACTATTAGCTGCAACCAAACTTTTGATCTCATCCAATAAGGATATCCCGTTAGTTTGATAGGCTCTATTTTCTCTAAACCTTTGTTAATGGGCACTACAATTCTGACCTTCTAACTTCTATTCTTTATGATTGACTTCCCCTTTCTTCCATATATTTTATTTGGAGAGTGCTTGGATTCCTACCAGGGAGCCACTATCAGGGTCCAGAGACAGCCCCATCTCCTATATTAAGCTCTGGCTAGTAGCTATGTGATAAATGTGAAGACCCTGCTTCTGTCTGTCAGATGGGAGACACAAAGGTTCTCTCTTTCTACCCTCTGATGCCTCCTGGCTGCTGTAAGCAAGGTGGGGTGGGACTCTGTTAACATGTGCCTCCCGGAGCTTCCATTTCCCTGGTGCTGCTGTTCCGTGAATAGTGGGGTTGTGAGTGGGTCAGCAGGTACTGAGTATTGGACTCCTGCTCTTTCAGGGGCCGGTGACCTTCGAGGAGGTGGCTGTGTATTTCTCCAGGGAAGAGGGGACTCTGCTGGACCCCACTCAGAGAGCCCTCTACAGAGATGTCATGCAGGGGAACTATGAGACGATGGTCTTGCTGGGTAAGGATTCCTGTCCCTTCTGTTCTTGGAAGGGGAAATGAAGAGTGAAGGTTCATGCCACCCCCACAATGCCATCTGTACCCTGTCCTGTTTCAGCATCACCCCAATAGGCCAGTAACATACATACTACCTAGAGACCCTCCTCTGCTGCAGAACACTTTGGGAACAGAGCACAGGAGCAGCATCACACAATGTCAAATATCTCCTCTTTACTCAAGTAAAACTGGGGTTAGGTCCAGCATAATGAACAGAAGCTTCCTACCCCAGCCTTCTCTCAAACCCTGAGCCTTCTCTACCCAAACCAGAATGTGCTTGGGGTGTAACAAGCAGGCGGCTGGAGTCAGAGCTGCCAGTCCAGGGTTACTTATCATACAGACACTCAGTGCGTCCTTGAACGCTGGCTGGGAGTATCCAGACAGGGGAGCTCCAGCAGCAGAACACTGAATCTCACCCAGGATTACAGATGACACAACTCCTCGCCGATCTGGATTGCACCCCAGCATGTGAAAATGGCCTAGGTTGGTAGTGACATTTCTTGAGACATGGAGAGTCTTGCTCCCATATCACCAGGTGTAATAAAAATAACAGGAAAGGCCAAATATGGAAAACTGATTGTTCAGCTTGCTTTTGACCTGCATCATATTTTGCAATATATTCCAAATAAGGAAATTAACGTGCAACGTATGTGTCATTGTTTGTGGTTTTAAGCTGTAAAAGGCTTGTGTGATTTTTAGCTCAGGAACAGTATTCCAATAGCTGTCGCCCCCTGCGTGCTTGTAACCAAGAAAAGAGCCTCAGGCTGAGCTGATTCAAATATTAATCCTGTGGTCGTTTTCCACAACAGCCTCAATAGGTCCCTGTGATGGAATGTAAGGCTACATCTAGACTACCCACCGTATCGGCGGGTTAAAATCGATTGCTCGGGGATCGATATATGGCGTCTCATCTAGACGCCATATATCGATCCCCGAGCGCGCTTATATCGATTCCGGAACAACACCAACCCCAACGGAGTTGCTGATTTGACAGGGGGAGCCGCGGACATCGATCCCGCGCGGTGAGGATGGGTGAGTAATCCGATCTTAGATATTCGACTTCAGTTACGTTATTCACGTAGCTGAATTTGCGTATCTAAGATCGATTTCCCCCCGTAGTGTAGACCAGCCCTTAATGTCTTCACACCTTCCCCCTGCAGGAGAATGGCTGTTTGACCAGCTGTTTGCCTTGCTGTCTCTGAGGAACTGGTCTGTGGGTGTTCCCCAGAACTGTAACTTTTTCAGTAATATCATACTGTAAAATCTCACAATTTTACATACAGTGTTACTACACATTTTAACAGGAGGATAATATTCAGTAGGTTATGCGTTTTCTAATGATACCTCACAAGCCATACTGGGTACAAAATTGATCATAATTTTCTAGAAGAGTGAACACAGGGGTACAGATTGACACAGTGTCTGTGTGTGTGTTCCCAGCAGATATGTGGGTATTTCAATCCCTCATAAGCACAATGTTTGGCATCTTCAAGGACCTGGGGAACTGGTCCTGGGAATTCACTAGTTTAGCAAGTGTGAGACTGCATGAAATTGTGAGACACTTTGGTATTAATAATAAAATAATATAATCTGATAAAATTGCAATGAATCATGCTAGGTATGCCATGTAAAGTGTCAGTGAAAATGTTATGATTTGCCAAGTATGATAATTTTGTTTCTATGTTTCTATCACCTTTGTATTGTGAGTTACAGATATGTAAGGTATATCTGTATTTCCAGACTTGTGCAGTTTTTCTGGGTGACACCCCCAGACATATTGGCATCAACATTGCCTAGCATGTTTGATGGCCCATTGAGGGTCATCAGCTGTACAATGAACCTATGGACCAAGGGGATACACCTATTGAGTCAGCAAGACATGCCGGGGTTTGCCTGTGTAATGAAACCTCCAAAGCTTTTCCATGCCATGTGCTGTGAAGCTTGTGTTTGGGACACAGGAAGTACAAGCCACATGGCAAAAGGAATATAAAGCGCAGCTGCATCATCTCCATCTTGTCTTCAATCCCCCTTCCTACCTCTGGAGCAACTTCTCTACAAACTGAACCCTGGAACAAAGGACTGAATGACCCATCCAAGCTGTGGATGCGTTCCAGACAGACTTTCAAGCCAGCAACTCACCAATACTGCTAAGAACCTGATATATCCATTTTGGAATGTATCTGACTGCTTTTCCATTTAAATTCTTTCTGTCTTTCTTTCTTTTAAACCTTTAGTTTAGATGCTAAAGAATTGTCTGGAAGGATGGAATTTAACTTCATTCTTTCATTTGTTCTTTCTTCTAAACATTTAGTTTAATTGCTAAAGGATTGGCTGGCAGCATGGTATTTTGGATGAGATCCAAACCTGGGTAATGTGGCTAACCTTCTACCCACCCACTTCCTGGATCCAATTAGGATCACTCTCCTGCTGCCCTCTGGCCATGCTGTATCACAGTGAGCAGAGTTTTTAAATAACCTCTCACTGTACGGGACCTAGTTGCTGATTAGGAGTCAGAGAACTGTCATGCAATAAAGGGGGCCGTGTGATTTCTTTTTTCAGAGTCTCGTTAACCAGTGTGTGGGATCAGAAGCACAGTTTGTGACTGGTCAGTGAGTTTAACTTCAGTGTTAACCACCAGTATGGGGAGCATCTGCTCTCCCTTTTTCAGCCTGCTCTGACCTTGGCATTTTCAGTGAGGACTGCCCCAGGCACACTAGGTCACACTAAGCACTGAAGATAAATTAACAGAATGTTTTTGATGATCAAGTTGTATGAAATCAACTGAACTCCTTTGTTTTCTTTCATCTGAGCGGAGTTTCTGGTTTTCCAACGTGATATGATCTCCCAGCTGGAACAAGGGGAAGAGCCATGGGTCCCAGAGCTCCAGGGTTCAGAGGAAAGAGAGATCCTGAGATCTCCCCGCACAGATGAGGAAACATTAAACCAACTCAGAATCTGTAAGTGCCTGAAGGAAACATCTAGGATGCCCTACAAAGCTCTTGGGAAGTCTCTCAGTTCATTATTGTCCATAGCAGGGGTCGCATCCGCAGGGTAAATATAGCTCAAGGCTTCCTATAGATGCTAGCAGACACCGGGCAGTAGCTTTCTCCCTTCCCCCTGTGAAGTTGGATGGGATGTGAAGGCTGAATTGATCCCCTCCTCTCTCCTGTTGGGGGGAGCTGAGTTCCTGATTTTTATTTGTCCTCTCTCCAGCACTTGTTTTGGTTTGGCCTTCCCCTTTCCATCCCTGTTTGAGGTTTCTGTCTCTATCACAGCAGGTGATGCAATGACGTGTGAGGTTCAGCACAGACCAGAAAAAGAGCAGGGAAACCAGCCAGGGGAGAAAATGGATAAATTTATTTCCTGTCAGGGAACTCAGAAGGGCCTTAAGGAAACCAGAATACAGCAGGAAATCTGCAGGGAAAAGCAAAAAAAATACATGTGCTGAGTGTGGGAAAAACTTCACTTACAGATCAGGCCTTTCTCAACATCAGAGAATCCACACAGGGGAGAGGCCCTGTGAATGCAATGAGTGCGGGAAAACTTTCAGTCGCAGCTCGCACCTTATTGGGCATCAGAGAATCCACACAGGGAAGAGATCCTATCATAGAATCCTAGATTATAAGGGTTGGAAAGGACCTCAAGAGATCATCTAGTCCAACCCCCTGCTCAAAGCAGGACCAATTCCCAAATGGTTCCCTCAAGGATTGAACTTACAACCCTGGGTTTAGTAGGCCAATGCTCAAACCACTGAGCTATCCTCTCCCTCCTGAATGCAGTGAGTGCGGGAAAACTTTCAGTCGCAGCTCACACCTTATTCGGCATCAGAGAATCCACACACAGGAGGGGTCCTATGAATGCAGTGAGTGCGGGAAAACCTTCAATCGCAGCTCTCACCTTATTCAGCATCAGAGAATCCACACGAGCAAGAAGCCCCGCGAATGCCGTCAGCAGGCCTGCACAACTCGTAAAGTGGTGATGTAGAGAAATCTCTGTATTAACTATCTCTATAAATCTTTATAACGTTGCATTGTGTTATTTTGTATTAAGTATCTTTATCTTATGACATTGCATCCGGCATGATGTTATTTGTAATTCATATGACTTGGCATTGTGCCTCTCTATTTTCATACAACTTTGTATTAGATCCCTATATAGAGAATTGGTAGAAAACTTTGTATCAAATGTTATAGCCCTAAGGATAGTATAGTTAAAGTAAAAGAAAACATGTGCCTTTTTGCTAGAAGTAGAATAAGATCTTCCCCCTGCACACTCTGTAATCAATTGCTCTATTGACTGAATGAGGTGTGAATGAGTGAGGCTTGGAAGACACCCACCTCCAGACAGCTACAACAGTTGAAGAGGGAATGGGAGCCAGAGCAAAGGACAATACAACTTGTCAAGTGGGCCCAATAAAGAAGAGCAGACATATTGATGGCCTGGGATAAACAGATAGCTAAGAAACACCCTCTTTCACCAGAATTGCACAACACCAGAGAAAAGCACCAAAGACCAGGAAGACCGGATTTTGAATCTCTGGGCATAAGAGGGAAGTTGTGTCTGAGTCTTTGCATTTCTGTCTGCCTGCTTTTCTGGACTTTGGAGAAGTAGTTTCCACTTTCAGTCATCTAACTCTAAGTGTAAGGGGACAAAGTTGATCAACTAGTAAGTTATATGGTTTTTTCTTTGTGTTGCATGAATATAAGTGCTGGAGTGCTCTGATTGTATTCATTGATAAGGCTGTTTATTCAATATTTTTTAAGCAATGACCTGTATTGTGTCATCTTAATACAGAGAGACCAATTGTATGTATTTTCCTTTCTTTTGAAAACCCCCCGGCTTTCGTTTAAGACCCTGGGAAGTTTCTTACTGGGAAACATTTCAGGGAAAGTGAGGCCTGTACTTCACCAGGAACAGCTGGGGGAAGAAAGCAAGGAGGTCTGGGTGTTTTGGATTTGCTAGCCTGATTTGCATCCCTCTGGGGGGAAAGGAAAGTCCTTTTGTTTCCGGACTGGGAACAGAGAGGGGGGGAAGGGAAAAAGGATTATTTCCTGTGGTGAGGAGATCAGGATTTGGTCTCTGGGGTCCCCAGGGAAGGTTTTCAGGGGGACCAGAGTGCCCCAAAACACTCTAATTTTTTGGGTGGGGGGGTGGCAGCAAGTACCAGGTCAAGCTGTAACTAAGCTTGGAGGTTTTCATGCTAACCCCCATATCTTGGACGCTAAGGTCCAAATCTGGGACTAAGGTTATGTCATGGTGTGCAGCTGGTGGGATATAGACAGAATCCAGAAGCCAGTAGAATATTATATTTTTCTCTTCTCTGCTAAGGGCTTTTTTAGCAGAGAGAAACAGTTGTTTTTAAAAGGGAACCAGAGAGAATTTTTTTTCCTGCCTCTCTGGCGTTTGTGGCTTGCATGTTAAGCGAGAAGACATAAGAGACTGTAAAGGGTCTTTTGTCACAAAATAGCACTCCATGAGAGTCTATTACCAAGCACTATATAAATGCAAATAAGTGGTTTTTCAGGTGTTACTTAACATTGAAAAATAGCTAAAGGCACGTTGCTAGGCAGGACTTCAGGAGGCAACAGAGAACCTGGCAGTCTGAAGATAAACACCGGAGGGCACCCAACACAGAAAACAGGAATCATGACTATAAGGCAAAATTGAGGCGAAGAGCAATTCAGAAGCTGAACACAGGCGGCAATGGAAAAAACAACAGAGGTGGAAATAAGAGAGAGGAGAAGAGAGGCAGCCCACAAAAAGAAACTAGAGAAGAAGAGGCGGCCCACCGCCGAGACATGGAAAAACACCAAAAAGAAATGGAAAAACAGCAAAAAAGAGAATGAAGAGAAGGAAAAACAGAGAAAACATGAACTGGAGTTGGCAAAAGCTGGGCTGCCTGTGCCAGCCAACCCTAACAACCCGGCGCCAAATATTGCTCCACAGCCCAGGAAATTTCCCACCTACAAGGCAGGTGATGACACCGAGGCCTTCTTGGAAAATTTTGAAAGAGCCTGTCTTGGGTACAGCATTCCCGAAGACCAGTACATGGTTAGAATTGAGGTCACAGCTCAGTGGACCTTTAGCAGAGGTGGCAGCTGAAATGCCTAAGCACCAAATGAATGACTATAAACTTTTTCTAACCAGGCCAGATACAGGATGGGGATAACCCCAGATCATGCCCGTCGGCGCTTCAGAACCCAAAAGTGGAAACCAGAGGTGTCATTTCCCAAACACGCCTACTACATTGCAAAAAACTATGAGGCCTGGCTAACAGGAAACAACATTCAAACCTTGGAAGAACTGAACCTCCTCATACAAATGGAGCAGTTCTGGATGGTGTTCCTGAAGACATCACACTGGTACATACAAGATGGAAACCCAAAGATATCGCTGAGGCGGGGGAGATTGGAGCCAAATGGATGGAACTGGCAGAAAGCAAGAAAGCTACTGTCAAGGGAACGATTACCCCAGGGGGCACACAGACCATAAACCCTACAACCGAGGACAGCCAAAGACCCCACATACCACCCAAGTAAAGCCACAGATACCCTACCCTTCAACCTCACCAGTCTCCAGTAACTCACCTCGGCCCAGTGACCCATCAGATGGAAGATGCTTTAAGTGTAATGAACTGGGACATATCAAGGCCAACTGTCCCAAGAACACCATGCGAGTGCAATTCATTACACCACCATCACACCAAAGATCCCCAGGCCCGGATGCCTCTCAAATACCCTTGGAGCGAAGGGAAAATTTGAGAGTGGGCGGAAAGAAGGTTACTGCGTGGAGAGACACGGGGGCACAAGTGTCAGCTATCCACCAATCCTTCGTTGACCCCAAATTCATCAACCCAAAGGCCAAAGTTACAATTTACCCCTTCATGTCACAAGCTGTAGACTTGCCTACAGCTCAACTGCCTGTCCAGTACAAAGGCTGGTCAGGAATGTGGACTTTTGCAGTCTATGACAATTATCCTATCCCCATGCTACTGGGGGAAGACTTGGCCAACCAGGTGAGGCGGGCCAAGAGAGTGGGAATGGTTACACGTAGCCAAACCAGGCAAGCTTCCAGACCCATTCCTGTTCCTGAGCCGTCCACAGAGGCCCCGTCTGTGTTACCAGAGACCCAGACAGAGGTAGTGGACCCGGATTCCATGCCTACCACTGAAACAGCCACAGCATCTCCAGTCCCAGGCCCGGAAACTGGAACAGCAACCAGCACCAGCAAGGCAACCACATCTTCAAACTCAACGCCAGTGGGCGCCAGCGAGCCACGAACTGGCAGAAGCAACAGACAGCCATACCCAAAAGGCTCAGCCAGAGCCTGAAAATACCCTCAGGTGCACCAGCGGAGAGCGGTTCACCAGCAACGGAAACAACCCCATCACCTACATCGCTTCCAGAGGGACCAAGCCCAAGTCCACAGTCTGAGGAAGAACTGGTGACCCCAGCCTCAAGGGAACAGTTCCAGACTGAGCAGGAAGCAGATGACAGCCTTCAGAAAGCTTGGGCGGCGGCACGGAGCACCCCACCGCCTCTCAGCTCTTCTAATCGATCCCGGTTTGTTATAGACCAAGGACTTTTATACAAGGAAATTCTTTCTGGTGGACACCGGGAAGAATGGCAGCCGCAAAAACAGTTGGTGGTTCCAACTAAGTACCGGGGGAAGCTCTTAAGCTTAGCCCATGATCATCCCAGTGGCCATGCTGGGGTGAACAGAACCAAGGACCGGTTGGGGAAGTCCTTCCACTGGGAGGGGATGGGCAAGGACGTTGCCAAGTATGTCCGGTCTTGTGAGGTATGCCAAAGAGTGGGAAAGCCTCAAGACCAGGTCAAGGCCCCTCTCCAGCCACTCCCCATAATTGAGGTCCCATTTCAGCGAGTAGCTGTGGATATTCTGGGCCCTTTCCCAAAAAAGACGCCCAGAGGAAAGCAGTACGTACTGACTTTAGTGGACTTTGCTACCCGATGGCCAGAAGCAGTAGCTCTAGGCAACACCAGGGCTAACACTGTGTGCCTGGCCCTAACAGACATCTTTGCCAGGGTAGGTTGGCCCTCTGACATCCTTACAGATTCAGGGTCTAATTTCCTGGCAGGGACCATGGAAAAACTGTGGGAAACTCATGGGGTGAATCACTTGGTTGCCACCCCGTACCACCATCAAACCAATGGCCTGGTGGAAAGGTTCAATGGAACTTTGGGGGCCATGATACGAAAATTCATCAACGAATTCTCCAATAATTGGGACCTAGTGTTGCAGCAGTTGCTGTTTGCCTACAGGGCTGTACCACATCCCAGTTTAGGGTTTTCACCATTTGAACTTGTGTATGGTCACGAGGTTAAGGGGCCATTACAGTTGGTGAAGCAGCAATGGGAGGGGTTTACGCCTTCTCAGGAACTAACATTCTGGACTTTGTAAGCAACCTACAAAGCACCCTCCGACACTCTTTAGCCCTTGCTAGAGAGAACCTAAAGGATGCTCAAGAAGAGCAAAAGCCTGGTATGACAGACATGCCAAGAATCGTTCCTTCAAGGTAGGAGACCAGGTTATGGTCTTGAAGGCGCAACAGGCCCATAAGATGGAAGCATCATGGGAAGGGCCATTCACGGTCCAAGAGCGCCTGGGAGCTGTAAACTACCTCATAGCATTTCCCAATTCCTCACTAAAGCCTAAAGTGTACCATGTTAATTCTCTCAAGCCTTTCTATTCCAGAGACTTACAGGTTTGTCAGTTTACAGTCCAGGGAGATGATGCTGAGTGGCCTGACGGTGTCTACTACGACGGGAAAAAAGACGGTGGCGTGGAAGAGGTGAACCTCTCAACCACCCTGGAACGTCTGCAGCGGCAACAAATCAAGGAGCTGTGCACTAGCTTCGCCCCATTGTTCTCAGCCACCCCAGGACGGACTGAACGGGCATACCACTCCATTGATACAGGTAATGCTCACCCAATCAGAACCCCACCCTACCGGGTGTCTCCTCATGCCCAAGCTGCTATAGAACGGGAGATCCAGAACATGCTACAGATGGGTATAATCCGCTCATCTACAGTGCATGGGCATCTCCAGTGGTTCTGGTACCCAAACCAGATGGGGAAATACGCTTTTGCGTGGACTACCGTAAGCTAAATGCTGTCACTCGTCCGGACAACTATCCAATGCCACGTACCGATGAGCTATTGGAAGAAGTTGGGACGTGCCCAGTTCATCTCTACAATAGACTTAACCAAGGGGTACTGGCAAGTACCGCTAGATGAACCTGCCAAGGAGAGGTCAGCATTCGTCACCCATGCGGGGGTGTATGAATTCAATGTCCTTCTTTCGGCCTTCGAAATGCACCCGCCACCTTCCAGAGGCTGGTAGATGGTCTACTAGCTGGACTGGGAGAATTTGCAGTTGCCTACCTCGATGATGTGGCCATTTTTTCAGACTCCTGGCCCGAACACCTACTACACCTGGAAAAGGTCTTTGAGCGCATCAGGCAGGCCGGACTAACTGTTAAGGCCAAAAAGTGTCAAATAGGCCAAAACAGAGTGACTTACCTGGGGCACCAGGTGGGTCGAGGAACCATAAACCCCCTACAGGCCAAGGTGGATGCTATCCAAAAGTGGCCTGTCCCAAAGTCAAAGAAGCAGGTCCAATCCTTCTTAGGCTTGGCCGGATACTACAGGCGATTTGTACCACACTACAGCCAAATCGCTGCCCCATCTGACCGACCTGACCAAAAAGACCCAGCCAAATGCAGTTAAGTGGACTGATGAGTGTCAAAAGGCCTTTACCCAACTTAAGGCAACGCTCATGTCTGACCCTGTGCTCAGGGCCCCGGACTTTGACAAGCCATTCCTAGTAACCACAGATGCATCTGAGCGTGGTATAGGAGCAGTGCTCATGCAGGAAGCAACAGATCACAACTTCCATCCTGTCGTGTTTCTCAGTCAAGAAACTGTCTGAGAGGGAAAGTCACTGGTCAGTCAGTGAAAAGGAATGCTATGCCATTGTGTACGCCCTGGAAAAGCTACGCCCATATGTTTGGGGACGGCGGTTCCAACTACAAACTGACCATGCTGCACTAAAGTGGCTTCATACTGCCAAGGGGAACAACAAGAAACTTCTTCGTTGGAGTTAGCTCTCCAAGATTTTGATTTTGAAATTCAACACATCACAGGAGCTTCTAATAAAGTAGCTGATGCACTCTCCCGTGAGAGTTTCCCAGAATTCAGTAGTTAAAAAGTGTTCTTAAAATGTAGAAGTCTGTTAGTTATATACTTAGTAGTATATGTAAAGGTGCATGTGTTGTATTAATCTGTTTATTTTAAAGTTCTAGAAGGAAATCGCCGCCAGTGAGCTTCCCCACTGTCTGCAATTTGGGGGGCGTGTCATAAACAGATAGCTAAGGGTTAATGTCTCTTTCACCTGAAGCACCTGACCAGAGGACCAATCAGGAAACCGGATTTTTTCAACTTTGGGTGTGAGGGAATTGAGTGTCTGTGTCTTTGTTTTCTGGCTGCCTGCTTTTCTCTGAGCTTTGGAGAAGTAGTTCTACTTTCTAGTCTTCTGTTTCTAAGTGTAAGGACAAAGAGATCAGATAGTAAGTTATATGGTTTCTTTTCTTTGGTATTTGCATGAATATAAGTGCTGGAGTGCTTTGATTTGTATTCTTTTTTGAATAAGGCTGTTTATTCAATATTCTTTTAAGCAATTGACCCTGTATTTGTATCATCTAATACAGAGAGAACATTTGTACTTTTTCTTCTTCTTTTTATATAAAGCTTTCTTTTAAGACCTGTTGGAGTTTTTTCTTACTGGGAAATTTCAGGGAAATTGAGTCTGTACTCACCAGGGAATTGGTGGGAGGAAGAAAGCAAGGGAGATCTGTGTGTTGGATTTGCTAGCCTGATTTTTGCATTCCCTCTGGGGGAATAGGAAAGTACTTTTGTTTCCAGGACTGGGAACAGAGAGGGGGGAAGGGAAAAAGGATTATTCCCTTGGTTGTGAGACTCAAGGGCGTTTGGGTCTTGGGGTCCCCAGGGAAGGTTTTTCAGGGGGACCAGATGTGCCCCAAAAACACTCTATATTTTTTGGGTGGTGGCAGCAAGTACCAGGTCCAAGCTGGTAACTAAGCTTGGAGTGTTTTCATGCTAACCCCCATATTTTGGACGCTAAGGTCCAAATCTGGGACTAAGGTTATGATAGAAGCTAGCACCTTCTTTAGAAAAACCCTCTTTGAGCAGCATTGGGACAACACCAGAGAAAAGCCAGCACAAGACCAACGGACGCAGACCAGATTTTGAATCTGGTTAGATTTGCATAAGAGGGAAGCTGCTATAAATGCGAGGTGTCTTGCAGAAGGACCCGGAATCTCGTCTTTCACCATCAGACCATGATTTGGATCGGTAGAAGCCGCGCCCACCCCTCCCCCATTAATCACCTGGCCCGTGCAGTTAAGGGGAGCAACTAGTGGTAACAACAGCAAGACGGAGTGTGTTTATGTCTGTGTGTGTGCGTGAATGCATGACTGTGATAATATCTCATGTTGCATATCATAGAGTATTGAATTGATACAATGTATTACTAATAAATGTTGGAATTGTGCCTTAATCCCCCTGAAAAGTTCCTGTACAGTACTGTGAGTAAAACAGCGAGGGCCACAATGACTCCAAAAGAAAACAGCTGAGGCCGAAACCCCCCGGCCTGCGGAAACACCCCCCACTCAGGACCTCCCAGCTGGCGGAAACACCCCGCCATCCTGCAGGAAACAAACCTCCTTCCCCAGCGCCGCCCCACCAAAACGCTGTGGGTCAAAAAGGAAGGTGTGGTGGTGGGGAGGTGTTACTTATGTTAAATCAACAGGGACTCCCAGCCAAAGAGGTGGCTGGGAGCTCTCCAGGGTCAAATTAAAGGGGCCTGGGGCTCGGATGACTGGGGGAACCCGGAGCTTTTCAGGGCTGGGGCGGGATAAAGGTCCCAGCAGCTCCTGCCTGCGAGGGGAGGCCTGAGCCATCTGAAATCCCAGCCTCAACTCCATCCCCTGAGCTGCCGCCAGGATTCAAAGGGATCGTGCTGCCTGCAGCCAAGGGTCCATGTTGAGCCTTTAAATCTCAGCTGCTGCCGGGATTTCCCCAAGGGCCCTGGGCTGCCGTGGCGGTGGGGAGCCTGATACCTTTAAAAACCTCAGACGCGGCAGGAATCTCTGCGAGCAGCCCAGAGCCCTTTGAATCCCGCGTTCGGCTGGCAGGCCGGCTTTAGGAAGATGCGGGGCCCCCGCAGGGAGACTGGGGAAAAAAAAAAGCCTTTCAGTTCTTAACAACCCGGTTCCCTATAAAAAGTTTCTGCACAGTAGTATTTTTATGTACCAGTAGGGTTACCATACGTGTATTTTCCTCCAGATGGCAATTAAGAACCAAAAAGCCTGACATTGTACGGGGGAAAGTACAGATGTAGTTAACCCTACCTAAAAGTTCTTTTTAAAAAGATGGGTCTGAATAGAAAGAGCTCTCTCTGCCATCCCTTAGGGTGTGCTCTAGGGTGCAATGTGTGGGTCCGCTGCTCCCTCGCCGTCTCATTGAAGCAGGTGTGTGCAGGGTTACTTCCCTCGGAAAACTGCAGGGGCACCAGTTGAAACATGGGGCTGGCTGGAGGTGGGGGAGGCGGGAGGATGCGAGAGGTTAGGGTCTGGTGCAGGCTGGGCAAGGGGTGTGGCAGGCTGGAGACAAGAGGTGTGGGCGTGGGATGGCCTGGCTTCAGCAGTGCAAAGGGAGGGTGCGGCATGGGTGGCAGGGCTGAGACAAAGGAGTGCCCGGGAATGGCGGCTTCAGCAGCGTGGGTGTGGCAGGGTTGCTGGAGACTGGTTAGTGCAGGGCTGAAGGCAAGGCAGGGGGTACGGGGTTGGCTGGAGACAGGGCAGGGTGTGCAGGGCTGGTCGGGCAGGGAAGCAGTAGGCAGGGGTTGGCTGGAGGACAGGGCAGGGGGTGCAGGCTGGTGCGGGCAGGGCAGGCAGTGGGAAGAGGCTGGTGGAGCAGGAAAGGGGGTGTAGGGCTGGCTGGAGTACAGGGGTGGTGCAGGGCTGAAGGCAAGGCGCGGGCGTGTGGCTGGCTGGAGTGGGCAGGTTGTAGGCAGGAAACTGTGCAAGCAGGGCAGGAGGTGGGGGCGGGTGCAGGCAGGGGGGTCGCGCGGGGGCTGGCTGGGACAGGGCTGGCTGCCAGGGCAGCGCAGGGGGTGCAGGTACCGAGGTACAGCCCATCCTCTATGTGACGTTGCCTCCTTCTCCTCTCCTCCTCCCCCTATCCCACTAGGGTTAGCAGCAGGCAGCCTGGGGCTTGGGGGCGATTCAAGGGCCCGGGGCGCCTGCTTCACTGGCCCCAGCTTGTAAATAGCCGTGGGAACCCTGGGGAAGCGGCGGGGCTCCAGTGGCTATTTAAAGGGCCGGGGAGGTAGAGCATGGGAGTCCTAGACTTTTTAATAGCCCCCAGAGCCCGCAGCCTTACCCCAGGGCTCCAGCAGCAGGGCTCTAGTGGCAATTTAAAGGGCCTGGTTCCAGCCCCTGCTGGGAGCCCCAGGCCTTGTAAATTGCCCACTGGGGAAAACTGGGCCACCATAGGTACAGCCACTGGCTTTTGCTGGTACTGGGGCTTCGGTCGGGGTCCTCTTAGGAGCGAGGCCGATTCCAGGGAATGGTTAAATTGGGCCTAAAGCCAGGCCCTGGTGGCTGGGAGTTAAAGGAGCTCTGAGCTCCCGCCCGCCTGCCCAGGCCTATAAATCTGGCCGCGGCTGAGATTTAAAGAGCTCTGGGCTCCCTTCGGCGGGCCGGCAGCTTTCAGACCTTTGAATCCCGGCCGCGGCGAACTTTAAAGGGGTTTGGATTCCCCGCGGGCTATGGGAGCCAGAGCCTTGATTCCCGGCTGCGGGAGAGCAACAGTGAGACTCAGGGCCGCACGTTGCCGTTGGCCGTATGTTGTGCAGGCCCTGGCATGGAGGGGCAAATAGGTAAGAAATTTCCTGGCCTTTCACTAGCAAATAGTAGCCACCATGTATCCTGCCAGAGGTGGCTACATCTTAGCACTTTGTGGGAAGCAACCCCTTCACAGAGACCATGTGTTGTGGTTTGGGAGACTCTCAAGACAGCTGCACTCAGAGTGGGACCCCCCTCATCCGTGCAGTGGAGAAAGAAAGGGGCCAGCCACTCTCCATACAGCTGCGAACCACTGATCCCCAAACAGGGGAGGCCTCGGCTTTGATGTGTATAAAATATCAGGCTGGTCTCTTCTTTAGCTAAAAGAGGGAAAACAATGATCCTCAAATGAGAGGGGAAAGACAATCACTGGGAAATGTAATCCCCTGCAAACATCCAGAATGGAGGAGCGATCAGGGAACAGTTCCCCGAAGGAAGAAGTGTTTGGGATTAGGAAACATAAGGAACAGCACAAAACTGAGAGGTGTTAATGACATTTGATAAATGACAAGAGGGAACACCTGAGCTTTCAGATCAGTGTTCAGAAATGAAAGACCAAAGTGGAACTCAGAGATTTTGGATCCATTTTGCAAATTATAGAGAGGAAAGTGGAAACTAGAGGGATTTTATATCCCAGTTGCTGGATGGAGGTAAAATCTGAGTGTTCACATGAATACTTGATAAATGAATAAAAGAGGAACCTGGCACATTTGCAAACATTTTGGTGTCAAGAATCTGAGAAAAGGTGTAAATCTAGATTTCTATTATTTTAAATTAGAGACAGGAAAATCTTCAGGGCATATTCAATTAGAATAGACAACTAGAGAGAAGTGGGGAAAAATGTTTAGGTATTTTATTTGATCTTTGAGATTGCAAAGAAATTGTGTCACCAAAACTGAGATTTGAAAACATGAGAGGAAAACACCAAGATCTGAGGGGATTAGAGCACTTTTCCTGTCAGGGCCCCCCCCCAGTGCTCCCCCCCCTCCCCCGCTCCGGGGTTCTCACTCAATGGGGGCGCAGGCAGGGCTGGTGTGGTGTAAGAGCATGGGGCTGCTAGGGGGCAGGTTCACAGCTGGAGAAAGCACCCCAACACGGCCAAGGATAGGAATGTGATACGTAGCAGCCTGGGGCTGGACCCTCTCTATGGGGGACACTTCGCTCCCACCTACCCTGCCGGGGCACTTTCCCACGCCCTGTTGCCAGCCAGAGAGTGGCCCCCCAGCCCAGCCCAGAGGTGTCATGTCTCAGGCCCCCCACAGGCTACTGCCCAGTTCACAAAACACTCGGGGGAAC